>NC_092086.1:10963840-11208840 GCF_045679555.1 Salvelinus alpinus
TCTTGTATGTTTCAAGTCAACCAGCATGTTTTTCCTTGTGCTCCTGTTTTCTCTTTTTTGATAGTCCTCCCGGTTTTTGTCCCTTGCCTGTTTTCTGGACTCTGTACCCGCCTGCCTGACCATTCTGCCTGTCCTGACCTCTAGCCTGACTGACCATTCTGCCTGTCCTGACCATTCTGCCTGTCCTGACCTCTAGCCTGCCTGACCATTCTGCCTGTCCTGACCTCTAGCCTGCCCGACCATTCTGCCTGTCCTGACCTCTAGTCTGCCTGACCATTCTGCCTGTCCTGACCATTCTGCCTGTCCTGACCTCTAGCCTGCCTGACCATTCTGCCTGTCCTGACCTCTAGCCTGCCTGCCAAACTGTACCTCCTGGACTCTGATCTGGTTATGACCTTTGGCCTGTCCACGACCATTCTCTTGCCTACCCCTTTTAGTATATTAATAAATATCAAAGACTTTATCCATCTGCCTCCCGTGTCATCTGGGTCTCGCCTTGTGCCTTAAACCACATTGCTATTCTTTGAGGGTATCACCTTTTATTTGAGGGTATTTTAATACATGTCTGTTTCACCGTTTAGAAAAATAAAACATGCTAACCTCTCACCTTTAACCTCAAATAAAAGGTGACATTCTGTACTGTCACCTAATATGAAACATTCTATCTCAAATCCAAAATGCTGGAGCATAGCACCAAATGTAAAACTGTAAGCTTCACTGTCCAAACACATATGTTGTGGACTATGTGTGTCTGGTAAACACATGTAGATCTGGTAAACAGTTATCACTTGTTGACCAACTACAGGAATACTGACCTCAGAGTCTCCAGTTTACAGTGGGGATTCCCCAGTCCATCAGAGAGCAGCTTCACTCCTGAATCCTTCAGGTCATTGTTACTCAGGTCCAGCTCTCTCAGGTGTGAGGGGTTTGACCTCAGAGCTGAGACCAGAGAAGCACAGCCTTCCTCTGTGACTCCACAGCCTGACAGCCTGACAAAGAGATCATCATGACTTCAAAACACACTGTTAATTTAACACCAGTAGTGTAGAAGGACAATGGCAGATGCATTTGGTTTATTCTCTCAAACAACATATAGATTCATCTTCCGTCTCCTAGAATTGTATGGTCATTTTGTTATACTAATGTGAAAACCAATGTACTGATTCAATATGTTATTCAATATAATGATCAATGAACCCTTTTGTAAGTGTGATTGATATGTGATAATGAACATAGAATATCCAGTTCATTAACTGTAACAACCCCAGCTTCCTGTGGTGAAACGACTGCTGTGCAAGGTATTGGGCAACAGCTTTTGTCCAGTGTGTGTGTGTGTGTCCAGTGTGTGTGTGTGTGTCTATTGTGTGTGTGTGTGTGTGTCCATTCTGTGTTTGAGAGGACACAAACACACACACTGGACACACACACACATATAACTTTGTCCAAGTGTTGGTCAGAATGTTTGTCTTAACCAGCCTGATAAGTCAAACATGTCTGATATGAACATTGACATAAACCCTCTACATACTTGAGTTTCTCCAGTCTGCAGTGTGGATCCTCCAGTCCAGCAGAGAGCAGTCTGACTCCTGAGTCTCCTGGGTGATTGTAGCTCAGGTCCAGCTCTCTCAGGTGTGAGGGGTTTGACCTCAGAGCTGAGACCAGAGAAGCACAGCCTTCCTCTGTGACTAGACAGCCTGACAGCCTGCAAAGAGTCAAATCACATTAAAATCACACTGCTATTCTTTGGTGGTGAAAATAGTGGCAGTATATTCTTTTTAACATATTCAGATACATCAGTGTCTTGAAACCTGTCTTATCTATTCATAAATGAATGTATCATTATTAGAAATGACAAATTATCAAAGTATTGCCTGCAGATAGAAACACGTATAGTACAAATATTTGAGTAGACTGACCAGACCAGTTTAAAAAGCAGTATCAGTCAAAAGACAGACAGTGAGGTATCAGATTTAGATTGTATTGAGTATACAGTCCACACCATATCTATTTTGACAGTGAAGAAAACATTTGAAATGTTGCTCTATACTCCAACATTTTGGATTTCAGATCAAATGTTTTATATGAGGTGACAGTATATAATGTCACATTTAATTTGAGGGTATTTTAATACATATATGTTTCACCATTTAGAAATGAAAGCACTTTATGTATCTAGTCCCCCCATACTTTGATAATTTGAAGTCGTAAATATTCTGATCAATTTACTCATAGTGTATTAAAGTAGTCAAAAGTGTAGTATTTGGTTCCAAACTAATTGGTTGCATTTGCGATTTGTTTTGGTTGTGTTTTGGGTTGTGTTTTGCCCAATAGTAACTGAACTGTGGATGATGACTGGAGTAATTTTCTGTCTAAGGGAGTAGATAACACATTTCTAAACAATACTAAATTAATCCTGATTATGCCTTGATTAATAAAAATCATAAATAAATAATGAATAATAACACTAAGAGTTGGTTTGAACAGATCTGAATCAGGATACTAAGAGTTGGTTTAAACAGATCTGAATCAGGAAACTAAGAGTTGGTTTAAACAGATCTGAATCAGGAAACTAAGAGTTGGTTTGAACAGATCTGAATCAGGAAACTAAGAGTTGGTTTGAACAGATCTGAATCAGGAAACTAAGAGTTGGTTTAAACAGATCTGAATCAGGAAACTAAGAGTTGGTTTGAACAGATCTGAATCAGGAAACTAAGAGTTGGTTTAAACAGATCTGAATCAGGAAACTAAGAGTTGGTTTAAACAGATCTGAATCAGGAAACTAAGAGTTGGTTTAAACAGATCTGAATCAGGAAACTAAGAGTTGGTTTAAACAGATCTGAATCAGGAAACTAAGAGTTGGTTTAAACAGATCAGAATCAGGAAACTAAGAGTTGGTTTAAACAGATCTGAATCAGGAAACTAAGAGTTGGTTTGAACAGATCTGAATCAGGAAACTAAGAGTTGGTTTGAACAGATCTGAATCAGGAAACTAAGAGTTGGTTTAAACAGATCTGAATCAGGAAACTAAGAGTTGGTTTAAACAGATCTGAATCAGGAAACTAAGAGTTGGTTTAAACAGATCTGAATCTGTTTAAAGATAGAACTGCCAAATGGGGTGGAGTTGCAATCTACTGTAGAGACAGCCTGCAGAGTTCTGTCCTACTATCCAGGTCTGTACCCAAACAATTCGAGCTTCTACTTTTAAAAATCCACCTTTCCAGAAACAAGTCTCTCACTGTCGCCGCTTGCTATAGACCACCCTCTGCCCCCAGCTGTTCCCTGGACACCATATGTGAACTGATTGCCCCCCATCTATCTTCACAGCTCGTGCTGCTAGGTGACCTAAAATGGGACATGCTTAACACCCCGGCCATCCTACAATCTAAGTTTGATGCCGTCAATCTCTCACAAATTGTCAATGAACCCACCCGGTACAACCCCAAATCCGTAAACACGGGCACCCTCAACGATATCATCCTAACCAACTTGCCCTCCAAATACTCCTCTGCTGTTTTCAACCAAGATCTCAGCGATCACTGCCTCATTGCCTGCGTCCGTAACGGGTCTGCGGTCAAACGACCACCCCTCATCACTATCAAACGCTCCCTAAAACACTTCAGCGAGCAGGCCTTCCTAATCGACCTGGCCCGGGTATCCTGGAAGGATATTGACCTCATCCTGTCAGTAGAGGATGCCTGGTCATTCTTTAAAAGTGCCTTCCTCACCATCTTAAATAAGCATGCCCCTTTCAAAAAATTTAGAACCAGGAACAGATATAGCCCTTGGTTCTCTCCAGACCTGACTGCCCTTAACCAGCACAAAAACATCCTGTGGCATTCTGCATTAGCATCGAATAGCCCCCGTGATATGCAACTTTTCAGGGAAGTCAGGAACAAATATACAGAGGCAGTTAGGAAAGCTAAGGCTAGCTTTTTCAAGCAGAAATTTGCATCCTGTAGCACAAACTCAAAAAAGTTCTGGGACACTGTAAAGTCCATGGAGAATAAGAGCACCTCCTCCCAGCTGCCCACTGCACTGAGGCTAGGAAACACTGTCACCACGATAAATCCACTATAATCGAGAATTTCAACAATCATTTTTCTACGGCTGGCCATGCTTTCCACCTGGCTAACCCTACCCCGGTCAACAGCCCTGCCCTCCCCACAGCAACTCGCCCAAGCCTCCCCTATTTCACCTTCACCCAAATCCAGATAGCTGATGTTCTTAAAGAACTGCAAAACCTGGACCCCTACAAATCAGCCGGTTAGACAATCTGGACCCTCTCTTTCTAAAATGATCTGCTGAAATTGTTGCAACCACAATTACTAGCCTGTTCAACCTCTCTTTCGTATCGTCTGAGATTCCCAAAGATTTGAAAGCTGCCGCAGTCATCCCCGTCTTCAACGGGGGGGACACTCTAGACCCAAATTGCTACAGACCTATTACTATCCTGCCCTGCCTTTCTAAGGTCTTCGCCAAGTTAATAAACAGATTACCGACCACTTCGAATTTCACCGTACCTTTTCCGCTATGCAATCTGGTTTCAGAGCTGGTCATGGGGGCACCTCAGCCACGCTCAAGGTCCTAAACGATATCATAACCGCCATCGATAAGAGACATTACTGTGCAGCCGTATTCATCGACCTGGCCAAGGCTTTCGACTCTGTCAATCACCACATTCTTATTGGCAGACTCAACAGCCTTGGTTTCTCAAATGATTGCCTCGCCTGGTTCACCAACTACTTCTCTGATAGAGTTCAGTGTGTCAAATCGGAGTGCCTGTTGTCTGGACCTCTTGCAGTCTCTATGGGGGTGCCACAGGGTTCAATTCTCGGGCCGACTCTCTTCTCTGTATACATCAATGATGTCGCTCTTGCTGCTGGTGATTCTCTGATCCACCTCTACGCAGACGACACCATTCTGTATACTTCTGGCCAACTGATCACTGCCCACACCCGCCCGACCGTCCAGCATCACTACTCTGGACGGCTCTGATTTAGAATATGTGGACAACTACAAATACCTAGGTTTTTGGTTAGACTGTAAACTCTCCTTCCAGACTCACATTAAGCATCTCCAATCCAAAATTAAATCTAGAATCGGCTTCCTATTTCGCAACAAAGCATCCTTCACTCATGCAGCCAAACATACCCTCGTAAAACTGACCATCCTACCGATCCTCGACTTCGGCGATGTCATCTATAAAATAGCCTCCAACACTCTACTCAACAAATTGGATGCAGTTTATCACAGTGCCATCCGTTTTGTCACCAAAGCCCCATATATTACCCACCACTGCGACCTGTACGCTCTCGTTGGCTGGCCATCGCTTCATACTCGTCGCCAAACCATCTGGCTCCAGGTCATCTACAAGTCTCTGCTAGGTAAAGCCCCGCCTTATCTCAGCTCACTGGTCACCATAGCAGCACCCACTCGTAGCACGCGCTCCAGCAGGTATATTTCACTGGTCACCCCCAAAGCCAATTCCTCATTTGGCCGCCTCTCCTTCCAGTTCTCTGCTGCCAATGACTGGAACAAACTGCAAAAATCTCTGAAGCTGGAGACTCTTATCTCCCTCACTAGCTTTAAGCACCAGCTGTCAGAGCAGCTCACAGATCACTGCACCTGTACATAGCCCATCTGTAAATAGCCCATCTATCTACCTCATCCCCATACTGTATTTATTTATTTATCTTGCTCCTTTGCACCCCAGTATCTCTACTTGCACATTCATCTTCTGTACATCTACCATTCCAGTGTTTAATTGCTATAATGTAATTACTTCGCCACCATGGCCTATTTATTGCCTTAACTCCCTTATCTTACCTCATTTGCACTCACTGTATATAGACTTTTTGTTTTCTTTTGTTCTACTGTATTATTGACTATGTTTTGTTTATTCCATGTGTAACTCTGTGTTGTTGTATATGTCGAATTGCTATGCTTTATCTTGGCCAGGTCACAGTTGCAAATGAGAATTTGTTCTCAACTAGCTTACCTGGTTAAATAAAGGTGAAATAAAAATAATAAAAAATAATATGAGTGAGAAAGTTAGAGGCTACAACAAAACATGCTAACCTCTCACCATTACCAATAACAGAGGCTACAACAAAACATGCTAACCTCTCACCATTACCAATAACAGAGGCTACAACAAAACATGCTAACCTCTCACCATTACCAATAACAGAGGCTACAACAAAACATGCTAACCTCTCACCATTACCAATAACTGAGGCTACAACAAAACATGCTAACATCTCACCATTACCAATAACAGAGGCTACAACAAAACATGCTAACCTCTCACCATTACCAATAACAGAGGCTACAACAAAACATGCTAACCTCTCACCATTACCAATAACAGAGGCTACAACAAAACATGCTAACCTCTCACCATTACCAATAACAGAGGCTACAACAAAACATGTTAACCTCTCACCATTACCAATAACAGAGTCTACAACAAAACATGCTAACCTCTCACCATTACCAATAACAGAGGCTACAACAAAACATGCTAACCTCTCACCATTACCAATAACAGAGACTACAACAAAACATGCTAACCTCTCACCATTACCAATAACAGAGGCTACAACAAAACATGCTAACCTCTCACCATTACCAATAACAGAGACTACAACAAAACATGATAACCTCTCCAAACTACCAATAACAGAGGCTACAACAAAACATGCTAACCTCTCACCATTACAAATAACAGAGGCTACAACAAAACATGCTAACCTCTCACCATTACCAATAACAGAGGCTACAACAAAACATGCTAACGTCTCACCATTACCAATAACAGAGGCTACAACAACACATGCTAACCTCTCCAAACTACCAATAACAGAGGCTACAACAAAACATGCTAACCTCTCACCGTTACCAATAACAGAGGCTACAACAAAACATGCTAACCTCTCACCATTACCAATAACAGAGGCTACAACAAAACATGCTAACCTCTCACCATTACCAATAACAGAGGCTACAACAAAACATGCTAACCTCTCACCATTACCAATAACAGAGGATACAACAAAACATGCTAACCTCTCACCATTACCAATAACAGAGGCTACAACAAAACATGCTAACCTCTCACCATTACCAATAACAGAGGCTACAACAAAACATGCTAACATCTCACCATTACCAATAACAGAGGCTACAACAAAACATGCTAACCTCTCACCATTACCAATAACAGAGGCTACAACAAAACATGCTAACCTCTCACCATTACCAATAACAGAGGCTACAACAAAACATGCTAACCTCTCACCATTACCAATAACTGAGGCTACAACAAAACATGCTAACATCTCACCATTACCAATAACAGAGGCTACAACAAAACATGCTAACCTCTCACCATTACCAATAACAGAGGCTACAACAAAACATGCTAACCTCTCACCATTACCAATAACAGAGGCTACAACAAAACATGCTAACCTCTCACCATTACCAATAACAGAGGCTACAACAAAACATGCTAACCTCTCACCATTACCAATAACAGAGTCTACAACAAAACATGCTAACCTCTCACCATTACCAATAACAGAGGCTACAACAAAACATGCTAACCTCTCACCATTACCAATAACAGAGGCTACAACAAAACATGCTAACCTCTCACCATTACCAATAACAGAGACTACAACAAAACATGCTAACCTCTCACCATTACCAATAACAGAGGCTACAACAAAACATGATAACCTCTCCAAACTACCAATAACAGAGGCTACAACAAAACATGCTAACCTCTCACCATTACAAATAACAGAGACTACAACAAAACATGCTAACCTCTCACCATTACCAATAACAGAGGCTACAACAAAACATGCTAACGTCTCACCATTACCAATAACAGAGGCTACAACAACACATGCTAACCTCTCCAAACTACCAATAACAGAGGCTACAACAAAACATGCTAACCTCTCACCGTTACCAATAACAGAGGCTACAACAAAACATGCTAACCTCTCACTATTACCAATAACAGAGGCTACAACAAAACATGCTAACCTCTCACCATTACCAATAACAGAGGCTACAACAAAACATGCTAACCTCTCACCATTACCAATAACAGAGGATACAACAAAATATGCTAACCTCTCACCATTACCAATAACAGAGGCTACAACAAAACATGCTAACCTCTCACCATTACCAATAACAGAGGCTACAACAAAACATGCTAACCTCTCACCATTACCAATAACAGAGGCTACAACAAAACATGCTAACCTCTCACCATTACCAATAACAGAGGCTACAACAAAACATGCTAACCTCTCACCATTACCAATAACAGAGGCTACAACAAAACATGCTAACCTCTCACCATTACCAATAACTGAGGCTACAACAAAACATGCTAACATCTCACCATTACCAATAACAGAGGCTACAACAAAACATGCTAACCTCTCACCATTACCAATAACAGAGGCTACAACAAAACATGCTAACCTCTCACCATTACCAATAACAGAGGCTACAACAAAACATGCTAACCTCTCACCATTACCAATAACAGAGGCTACAACAAAACATGCTAACCTCTCACCATTACCAATAACAGAGTCTACAACAAAACATGCTAACCTCTCACCATTACCAATAACAGAGGCTACAACAAAACATGCTAACCTCTCACCATTACCAATAACAGAGACTACAACAAAACATGCTAACCTCTCACCATTACCAATAACAGAGACTACAACAAAACATGCTAACCTCTCACCATTACCAATAACAGAGGCTACAACAAAACATGATAACCTCTCCAAACTACCAATAACAGAGGCTACAACAAAACATGCTAACCTCTCACCATTACAAATAACAGAGGCTACAACAAAACATGCTAACCTCTCACCATTACCAATAACAGAGGCTACAACAAAACATGCTAACCTCTCACCATTACCAATAACAGAGGCTACAACAAAACATGCTAACCTCTCCAAATTACCAATAACAGAGGCTACAACAAAACATGCTAACCTCTCACCGTTACCAATAACAGAGGCTACAACAAAACATGCTAACCTCTCACTATTACCAATAACAGAGGCTACAACAAAACATGCTAACCTCTCACCATTACCAATAACAGAGGCTACAACAAAACATGCTAACCTCTCACCATTACCAATAACAGAGGCTACAACAAAACATGCTAACCTCTCACCATTACCAATAACAGAGGCTACAACAAAACATGCTAACCTCTCACCATTACCAATAACAGAGACTACAACAAAACATGCTAACCTCTCACCATTACCAATAACAGAGGCTACAACAAAACATGCTAACCTCTCACCATTACCAATAACAGAGGCTACAACAAAACATGCTAACCTCTCACCATTACCAATATATGTGAATATGTCCAAATAATTAAGACTTCTTCAAATGGTAGACTACAGTGCCTTGCAGAGGTATTCATCCCCCTTGGTGTTTTTCCTATTTTGTTGCATTACAACATGTCATTTAAATAGATTATATTTGGATTTCATGTAATGGACAAACACAAAATAGTCCAAATTGGTCAAGAGAAATTTAAAAAAAAAAAAAAAATGGATGAAAAACAGAAAAGTGGTGCGTTCATATGTATTCACCCCCTTTGCTATGAAGCCCCTAAATAAGATCTGGTGCAACCAATTACCTTCAGAAGTCACATAATTAGTTAAATAAAGTCCACCTGTGTGCAATCTAAGTGTCACATGATCTGTCACATGATCTCAGTATATATACACCTGTTCTGCAAGGCCCCAGAGTCTACAACTCCACTAAGCAAGGGACACCACCAAGCAAGCGGCACCATGAAGACCAAGGAGCTCTCCAAACAGGTCAGGGACAAAGTTGAGGAGAAGTACAGATCAGGGTTGGGTTATAAAAAAATATCTGAAACTTTGAAAATCCCACGGAGCACCATTAAATCCATTATTAAAAAATGGAAAGAATATGGCACCACAACAAACCTGCCAAGAGAAGGCCGCCCACCAAAACTCACAGACCAGGCAAGGAGGGCATTAATCAGAGAGGCAACAAAGAGACCAAAGATAACCCTGAAGGAGCTGCAAAGCTCCACAGCAGAGATTGGAGTATCTGTCCATAGGACCACTTTAAGCCGTACACTCCACAGAGCTGGGCTTTACGGAAGTATCCAGAAAGAAATACATTGCTTTAAAAAAACAATAAGCAAACACGTTTGGCGTACGCCAAAAGGCATGTGGGAGACTCCCCAAACATATGGAAGAAGGTACTCTGGTCAGATGATACTAAAATTGAGCTTTATGGCCATCAAGGGAAACGCTATGTCTGGCGCAGACCCAACACCTCTCATCACCCCGAGAACACCATCCCCACAGTGAAGCATGGTGGTGGCAGCATCATGCTGTGGGGATGTTTTTCATCGGCAGGGACTGGGAAACTGGTCAGAATTGAAGGAATGATGGATGGCGCTAAATACAGGGAAATTCTTGAGGGAAACCTGTTTCAGTCTTCCAGAGATTTTGAGACTGCTAAAGCAACACTCGAGTGGTTTAAGGGGAAAAATGTAAATGTCTTGGAATGGTCAAGTCAAAGCATAGACCTCAATCCAATTGAGAATCTGTGGAATGACTTTCAGATTGCGGTACACCAGCGGAGCCCATCCAACTTGAAGGAGCTGGAGCAGTTTTGCCTTGAAAAATGGTCAAACATCCCAGTGGCTAAATGTGCCAAGCTTATAGAGACAAACCCCAAAAGACTTGCAGCTGTAATTGCTACAAAAGGTGGTTCTACAAAGTATTGACTTTGGGGGGTGAATAGTTATGCACAAGTTCTCTGTTCTTATTATTTATCGGTTGTTTAACAAGAAAACATATTTAGCATCTTCAAAGTGGTAGGAATGTTGTGTACATCAACAGATACAAACCCCCAAAACATCTATTTTAATTACAGGTTGTAAGGCAATTTTTGGGGGGAAAAATGCCAAGGGGGGTGAATACTTTTGCAAGCCACTGTACATACATAAAGTGCTTTCATTTCTAAAAGGTAAAACATATATGAATCCTCTCAAATAAAAGGTGACATTCTGTACTGTCACCTAATACGAAACATTCTACCTAAAATCCAAAATGCTGGAGCATAACACCAAATGTAAAACTGTAAGCTTCACTTTCCAAACACATATGGTGTGGACTATGTGTGTCTGGTAAACACATGTGGATCTGGTGAACAGTTATCACTTGTTGACCAACTACAGGAATACTGACCTCAGAGTCTCCAGTTTACAGTGGGGATTCCCCAGTCCAGCAGAGAGCAGCTTCACTCCTGAATCCTTCAGGTCATTGTTACTCAGATCCAGCTCTCTCAGGTGTGAGGGGTTTGACTCCAGAGCTGAGACCAGAGAAGCACAGCCTTCCTCTGTGACTCCACAGCCTGACAGCCTGACAAAGAGATCATCATGACTTCACAAACACACTGTTAATTTAACACCAGTAGTGTAGAAGGACAATGGCAGATGCATTTAGTTAATTCTCCCAAACAACATATAGATTCATCTTCTGTCTTCTAGAATTGTCTGGTCATAATGTTACACTAATGTGAAAATAAGTGCATTTATTCAATATGTTATTCAATATAATATTATAATACATCATTTTCTCTAAACTGAATATTGCTTCCTGATGATTAGTTCTTATATGTCATTTTATGTACTCACAGAGCAGCTCTGGAGGCTTTGAACACTGGCAGCAGCCTCAGAAGACCTTCCTCTGATCTGGAGTATTTCTTCAGGTCAAACACATCCAGCTCCTTTTCTGAAGTCAGCAACACAAAGACCAGAGCTGACCACTGTGCAGGTGACAGTTTGGCTCTAGAGAGACTTCCTAAACTCAGGTATCTTTGGATCTCCTCCACTAGAGAATGGTCATTCAGTTCATTCAGACAGTGGAACAGATTGATGCTCCTCTCTGGAGAGGGATTCTCCCTGATCTTCTCCTTGATGTACTTGACAGTTTTTTCATGGATCTGTGATCTGCTTCTTGTCTTTGTCAGTAGACCTTGTAAGTGCTTCTGATTGGACTCCAGTGAAAGGCCCAGAAGGAAGCGGAGGAAAAGGTCCAAGTTTCCTGTCTCACTTTGTAAGGCTTTATCCACAGCACTCTTGTAGAAAGTAACTGCAGACTTGTTTGTTTGCAGTTTGTCCATTAGATTCTCATTGTTGTTGATGAATGAGAGGAACACATATACAGCAGCCAGAAACTCCTGAATGCTCAGATGAACAAAGCAGTACACCTTGTCCTGGTACAGCCCACATTCCTCTTTAAAGAGCTGTGTGCACAATCCTGAGTACACTGAGGCTTCATTGACATCAATACCAGCCTCTTTCAGGTCTTCTTCATAGAAAATCAGATTGCCATTCACAAGCTGTTGAAAAGCCAGTTTTCCCAGTGACAGAATGCTCTTTTCATTCCAGTGTGGACCTGTCTCTTCTTTCCCAAGATACTTTTCATTCTTCTGTTTGGTATGAAACACCACAAGGTGTGTGTACATCTCAGTCAGAGTCTTGGGCATCTCTTCTCTCTTATGTTTCAACATGTGTTCAAGGACTGTCGCAGAAATCCAACAGAAGACTGGAATGTGGCACATGATGTGGAGGCTCCTTGATGTCTTTATGTGTGAGATGATTCTGCTGGCCAGGTCCTCATCACTGAATCTCTTCCTGAAGTACTCCTCCTTCTGTGGGTCATTGAACCCTCGTACCTCTGTCACCTGGTCAACACACCCTGAAGGGATCTTATTGGCTGCTGCAGGTCGGGTAGTTATCCAGAGGAGAGCAGAGGGAAGCAGATTTCCCTTGATGAGATTTGTCAGCAGAACATCCACTGAGGTTGACTCTGTGACGTCCCAACATATCTTGTTCTTCTGGAAGTCTAGGGGCAGTCGGCACTCATCCAGACCATCAAAGATGAACAGAACTCTGTACTTGTCGAAGTTGGAGATTCTTGATTGTTTGGTTTCCATTGAGAAGTGATTGAGAAGTTCAATGAAAGTGTGTTTGTCCCCTTTCATCAAATTCAGCTCCCGAAAAGGGAATGAAAATACAATTTGGACATCCTGGTTTGCTTTTCCTTCAGCCCAGTCCAGAATGAACTTCTGCACAGAGACTGTTTTTCCAATGCCAGCGACTCCCTTTGTCAACACAGTTCTGATACGTTTGTCTTGTCCAGTTAAGGGTTTGAAGATGTCATTACATTTGATTGCAGTCTCTGGTCTTGCTTGTTTCCTGGTTGTTGTCTCAATCTGTCTCAGCTCATGTTCATTATTGACCTCTCCTGTTCCACCCTCTGTGATGTAGAGCTCTGTGTAGATCTTATTGAGAAGTGTTGGGTTTCCTGGTTTAGCGATCCCCTCAAATACACATTGAAACTTCTTCTTTAGATTAGATTTGAGTTCACGTTGGCAAATCACAGCAAGCTCATCTGAATGAAGAAATAACACAGAGGATATTAATATTACGTCTGTTTTAATGCCTACAGTATTGTAGGACTGTTATAAAGTTTTACATTATAATAATGGGGCGGCAGGGTAGCCTAGTGGTTAGAGCGTTGGACTCGTAACCGAAAGGTTGCAAGTTCAAATCCCCGAGCTGACAAGGTACAAATCTGTCGTTCTGCCCCTGAACAGGCAGTTAACCCACTGTTCCTAGGCCGTCATTGAAAATAAGAATTTGTTCTTAACTGACTTGCCTAGTAAAATAAAGGTAAAAAAAAAAAAAAAAAAAAAAAAAAAATGCATTCTCTTAAATTGACTGTATAAATGTGTAAATGTCATAATGCATTACAGACTGGTGTGACTGATTCTAATATTATTGATGGTATTATTAATTTTGTCTCTCTCTCTCTATTAATTAACACAGAAAAAAAATGAACACATCCCTTCTGCTGCTTGATGAGGTCACTAGGTGTTGTGTTAAGGCTCCAACAAAATCATTGAGTTACACAGCTACTTTAGCTGTACTTTAGCTACAGCTTTTAAATGTTATAAAACATCATTCAACATGAGGCAGACAGATCTTACATTTCTCCAGTGTGTCAGCAAGCTCCTTCTGGTTAATTTTCCTCAGGACGTGCAGTGTGATCTTCAGAGCCCCCTCTCTGGCACTGCTCTCCTGCTTCTCATCTTCAGCGTCCACCACTTCCTTATCCTGCTTCTGACTCTCAAAGCCTTCTGGGAGTTCTGGACTAAGAATCCTCTTGAACATCTTCAGCTCGTTCTTCACAAATGTCAAAATATTCTCTTCAAGCAACTGAAATAAATCAAGTAAATAAGTTAAGCAAGAGAATAAATGCTTTCTCATTAACACATTAATTAATGATTGACAGATCAACTTTACTTGAGGTCAACAAAATCAAATGTACATAACAGGACCACATACACTGAATATGGAGTCCAGGTCTGTTTGATGACTCTGGGAAGACTGACCACTGAGAATCTCTGACTCTGATCTCTCCTGTTGGTTTCTGTGGACCAAACATCCAAGGAGTGCGCACACACACACACACACAGGGAGGGAATGTTGTGTTTGTTTAATATTGTTTTAGGATTATGGAAATGAACAAAATTAGCTATGGATTCTGAAAACAAAAATAAGGAATGTGAAAATGGGAGAGGAGAAATGACTAGAGACAGTGTTGTTTAACTCACTGACCATGACCCATGAGTTCTTCTTACCTTTGTTCAGTAGAAAAGTCTCCCTCTCTAAAGTATATAGGAGGTTCCATAGACTTGTCACTCTTCATGGACACACAGCTGGGAACAGGGGAGGCTGTTCTCTTCTGCCTGATTGGACTTCAACACAACAGAGACAAACATTACATCTCTCATCTACTCTGAGCTCAGATGGGGAAACAGAAGAAGAGTTTCATTCCAAAACACTATATATCCATTTTCAGAAACGTTCATAAATGTGCTTTTATTGTTTAACCTCTCTTGGGTAGGGGGCAGTATTTTGAATTTTGGATGAGTGAGGTTCCCAATGTAAACTGCCTGTTACTCAGGCCCAGAAGCTAGGAATTATTATTGGATAGAAAACACTCTAAAGTTTCCAGAACTGTTCGAATAATGTCTGTGAGTATAACAGAACTGATATGGCAGGCAAAAACTTAAGGAAAATCTATCCAGGAAGTGGAATATTTTTGATGTGTCTAGTTTTCAAATGAATGCCTATACAGTATCCGCTGGGTTAGGACCTAGATTGCAGTTCCTATGTATTTCCACTAGATGTCAACAGTCTTTAGATGTTTCTGAAAAATGAGGAGAATGAAACCTTTCATTTCTATAGAATGAAGCATAGCTCCTTTGCGCGCCCTCCGTTGTTTTTCCTTTCTATTGAAGACAATAGACAACCTGAGGATTAATTATAAACATTGTTTGACATGTTTTGAAAAAATTGACCAGTACTATTAGGATATATTCGTCTGCATGTCGTGACCGCCTTTGAGCCAGTGGACAACAACATGGACTCTTGTGACTGCAAACAATGTAAGATCATCAAAGGTAAGTGATTCATTTTATCACTGTTTCTGACTTTTGTAATTCCTTGGTTGTAAAATGTTTGTATGTTTTTGTAAACGGGGCGCTGTCCTCAGATAATATGCTTTCGTTTTAAAGACTTTTTGAAATCTGACACAGCGGATTAAAATAAAGTTAATCTTTAAGCCGATGTATAACGTGTATCTTTTATGAATATTTTTAATGAGTATTTCTGTATTTTGAATTTGGCGCTCTGCAATTTCACCGGATGTTGGCCAGGTGGGACACTAGCCTCCCACCTGCCCATAAGAAGTTAACCTGTTTGGGATAGGGGGCGCTATTTTCACTTTGGGAAAAAATCGTGCCCAATTTAAACGGCCTCGTACTGCTATTCTAGATCGTACAATATGCATATTATTATTACTAATGGATAGAAAACACTCTCAAGTTTCTAAAAATTGAATTATATCTGTGAGTAAAACAGAACTCATTTTGCAGCAAACTTCCTGTCAGAAAGTGAAAAATCTGAAATCGATGCTCTGTTCCAGGACCTGCCTATAAATGTGCTTGAAATCTATTAATATACATGCACTTCATACGCCTTCCACTAGATGTCAATAGGCTGTGAGAGGTGAAATGGGGTTTCTAGGTATTTCTATGGTCAAAAGAGAGAGCTTGGAATGACATGACCCCGGAATTCCTTTGTTCAGGAAGCGCATAAAGGTCATCAGTGTTGGCATCTGAAAAGCATTCGCTATAGACGTCAGTTATCTCCGGCTTTGATTTTATTTGATAAATGTGATAATATCATTGTAAAGTATGTTTTTTCAATATAGTTTCATCAGATTATTGAAATATTTTCGGGAGTTTAGGCGTGTTGCGTTCTCTGCGTTTGGCGACGATGGGCAGCTTCGCGCCACTTGGCTAGTTTGGCTTGCTAATTCGAGAGGGAAAAAGGCCATTCTAAAACCAAACAACGATTGTTCTGGACAAAGGACCCCTTGTACAACATTCTGATGGAAGATCATCAAAAGTAGGACCCATTTATGATGTTATTTCATATATCTGTCGAACATGTTTACTATTAGTTTGCGCCCAGGTTTTGGGCGCTCTCTCGCTATAACGTAAGCTGGATGTCGTACTGAAGTTATTTTTAGAATTCTAACACGGCGATTGCATTAAGAACTAGTGTATCTATCATTTCTTATACAACATGTATTTTTTAGTAAAGTTTATGAATAGTTATTTGGTCAGAATAGGTGAGTGTCATAAATATATCCGGACATTCTGGGAAAAAGATGCTACGTTAGCACAATGTATAACCACGGATTTCAGCTCTAAATATGCAAATTTTCGAACAAAACATAAGTGTATTGTATAACCTGATGTTATAGGACTGTCATCTGATGAAACTTGTCAAGGTTAGTGAAAAATTATATATCTTTTGCTTGTTTGTTACGATCGCTAACTTTTGCTGCTGGTAAATGGCTTGTGTTTCTGGCTATTGTGGTAAGCTAATATAATGCTATATTGTGTTTTCGCTGTAAAACACTTAAAAAAATCGGAAATATTGGCTAGATTCACAAGATGTTTGTCTTTCATTTGCTGTACACCATGTATTTTTCAGAAATGTTTTATGATGAGTATTTATTTATTTCACGTTGGTGTCTGTAATTGTTCTAGCTGCTTCGGTGCCATTTCTGACGGTAGCTGTGATGGTAGCGGCAATATTTTTCGAACAAAACATAGATTTATTGTATAACATGTTATAAGACTGTCATCTGATGAAGTTGTTTCTTGGTTAGTTTGGTTGGTTCTTGGTTAGTTAGGTTGGTTTTGTGCAAGCTACCTGTCTGTGCTTTTTTGTATTTGGTGGTGAGCTAACATAAATATACGTGGTGTTTTCGCTGTAAAACGTTTTAAAAATCGGACATGTTGGCTGGATTCACAAGATGTTTATCTTTCATTTGCTGTATTGGACTTATGTGTGAAAGTTAAATATTTCTAAAAAATATCTTTTGAATTTCGCGCCCTGCACTTGAGCTGGCTGTTGTCATAAGTGTACCGACATCGGGCTTGCAGCCATAAGAAGTTCACCAGTATCAACCCACATCGACCAGCTCTGGCTTCTCTCTCTAGTAGTCAACTCAGCCCCGCCAAAAGGCTGGTGTCGTCACTCTGCCTTCTCCGGGGGCATGTTGAGGTAAATTTACTAACCGGGAGGGTTAGTAAAAAAAAAAAATGTAAAAAATGTTAAGTGATGTATTTTATTGGTGGGCTGGAAGACGCACTCTTGTCTTTTCTATTCCGAGGTTGTTTACTCGCAATATCAGATATTAAGATGTGTTTTATAATGAATGTATACTAAGGTTGAGGTTCTGACTAGTGATTATTTACCCGGTGTTCAATACCTGCTATTGTCACTATTGTTTTGCTCTCCCAAAAGCAACACAGCCCTAATACAAGATATATAGCTAACTAAAGTAATGTGACCATTTTTGAAAATCTTTGGACATAATGTCTGTAGTTGCATGCTATTTTATGTCAATCATATTGCTGCTTGTAGCCTATAACTGATGCTTTGTGGTCTTATGCTGCCATCTATTGGAAATTTTGCAATAAACATTTATTAATTCACGTGCAGACATTGGGGAGGCAGCTGAGAAATAAAGTGGATTTTTCTTGTTAATTCCTTAGATCATTCTCAAACCTGCCCCACCTATCCAAAGCCAAATGCAGGACTTTTTCATAGAGGTTACTACGTCACCCAGTTCAAACTACATTTGAAAAATAAAAAAATGTGGATTGTTAATCACGTGCCCTGCCTTGCAATAATAAACATGATAAAATAACAAAACAAAAAAAGCAAAATGCTTAGACAGGTTTTGATTAACAAAATAATCAAAACGCTATTTAGTACTATAATGGTATTTACTAACTTAATATTATTACGAAAACTGTTTCTACACTTTCTCCCCAAATGTCTTTTACCCTCATTGGAATGTATAGGCCACCTTCCACCAAAAGTGTGTTTTTTGATCAGTTTAATAACATGCTTAGGGAATGTGATTTTGGGAAAGAGGTCATCTTAATGGGAGATTTTAACATTAATTATGAAGACAAGTGTTGTAGGAAAACCCTCAAACGGATCACTAATACCTTTGACCTTACACAGCTAGTTAAAGGGCCAACCAGGGTGACTTGTTGCTCTAAAACACAGATTGATTTGGTGTTCAGTAATAAACCAGAGAGAGTGACTAAATCATTCAATATGGTTACTGGGCTATCTGATCATAATCTGACACTTATAGCCAGAAAGCTGTCTAAGAGCAGGTTTAACCTCTCTACTGTTAGAAAGCCGGATCAACTCAGAATACCTTTTTTTTATTTTTATTTAACTCGTCAAGTCAGTTAAGAACAAATTCTTATTTTCAATGACGGCCTAGGAACAGCGGGTTAACTGCCTGTTCAGGGGCAGAACGACAGATTTGTACCTTGTCAGCTCGGGGATTCGATCTTGCAACCTTTCGGTTACTAGTCCAACACTCTAACCACTAGGCTACGCTGCCGCACCTAAGAGTGAATTAAGCTATTTTGAAAACGCAATTAAGGGAATTAACTGGAATGAGCTCTTGTCCTATGCAGACGTGGAAGCTGATAGTCAAGTTTTTCTATCCACAATCCAGACTACATTAAATGGTTTCCTAAAGAAAATCAAATCCAAACCTGGCCAAAAGAGCACTCTTCCTTGGCTAAATGGAGAAATCTGGAAATTGATGAAAGAACGAGATTATTATCTAAAAATAGCCCTAAGATCCAAATTAGAGCATGACAGACGTAGGTTTACCATGTTGAGAAATAAGGTGATGAAAGAAATCAGACAGGCCAAGGCAAACTTTTTTATTAACATAATTGGTGAAGCAAAGGGAAATTCTAAACTGATCTGGGAGAATCTAAAAAAGTTAACAGGGAAAGACCATAGTAACACTGCAAAAAGACTAGAAATCATGGTGAATAACAATCTAACACAGGATGCAGTTGAAATAGCAATAGCCTTCAATTCCTACTTTATTGACTCTGTCAGGGTACTGACACAGAACCCCTCCACTGGTTTCTTGGGCTCAGTGCTAGTAAATGATGCTCAACCTGTCTTCATCATAAGGGAGGTTTCTGAGTCAAACGTGGACAAGGTGATTAGCTCACTAAAGAACTCTAAAGCCAAAGATGTGTTTGGGATGGACTCTACCTTTCTTAAAAACTGCAAAGAGTCACTCATTGGCCCCATTACTAAGGTCACCAACACATCTATTGGTCTCGGGGTGTTTCCAAGGGTATGGAAGTCGGCCATAATAACAGCCATCTTTAAATCAGGCGACCCTGCTGACGTGAGTAACTACAGGCCCATTAGTATATTACCTGTGGTGTCAAAGGTTGTTGAAAAGTGTGTAGCAGAACAACTGATTGCCCACCTCAACAACAGCCCCTTCACATTACATTCCATGCAGTTTGGCTTCAGAGCGAAACACTCCACAGAAACGGCCAACTGCTTTCTTCTGGAAAATGTGAAGTCCAAGATGGACAAAGGGGGCGTTGTTGGGGCTGTGTTTCTGGACCTAAGGAAGGCTTTTGATACTGTTAACCATGAGATTCTCATCACAAAATTGTCCAAGTTCAACTTTTCCCCCGATGCCTTGAGATGGATGAAATCATACCTTGAAGGCAGAACTCAGTGTGTCAGAGTGAGCAATGAGCTGTCGCCCACTCTTAGCTATGATGTGGGCGTGCCCCAAGGGTCAATACTGGGGCCCCTCCTGTTCAGCCTGTACATTAATGATCTGCCTTCTGTCTGTACTGGGTCTGAAGTTCAAATGTATGCAGATGATACAGTGAAATATGTGCATGCAAAGAGCAAACAACAAGCTGCACAAGAACTCACTACTGTAATGGTCCAGGTTACAAAGTGGCTCAGTGACTCGTGTTTGCATCTCAATGTGAAAAAAACTGTTTGCATGTTCTTCACAAAGAGGGCAACAGATGCTACTGAGCCAGATGTCTATGTGTCAGGGGAGAAGCTCCAGGTGGTATCTGATTTTAAGTACCTTGGCATCATACTTGATTCCAACCTCTCTTTTAAAAAGCACGTGAAAAAGGTAATTCAAATAACCAAATTCAACCTAGCTAATTTCCGATATATTCGAAATTGTTTGACTACAGAGGTAGCAAAACTGTACTTCAAATCTATGATACTCCCCCACTTAACATACTGCTTGACTAGTTGGGCTCAAGCTTGCTGTACAACAGTAAGACCTATTCAGTCTGTCTACAAACAGGCTCTCAAAGTGCTTGATAGGAAGCCCAATAGCCATCATCAGTGTCACATCCTCAGAAAGCATGAGCTCCTGAGTGGGGAAAATCTTGTGCAATACACTGATGCATGTCTTGTATTCAAGATCCTAAATGGCTTGGCTCCCCCTCCACTCAGTATTTTTGTTAAACAGAAAACCCAAACATATGGCAGCAGATCCACAAGGTCTGCCATGAGAGGTGACTGTGTAGTTCCCCTAAGGAAAAGCACCTTTAGTAAATCCGCTTTTTCTGTGAGAGCTTCCCATGTCTGGAATACACTGCCATCAGACACACATAACTGCACCACATATCACACTTTAACAAAATGCTTGAAGACATGGCTAAAGGTCAATCAGATTTGTGAACATGGTCCCTAGCTGTGTGTTGCCGCTTTCCATGTCTGTTGTCTAACTTGTGAGGTGTGGAAACACTTTGTTGCTTTTATGAATTTTGTCTTGCTGCTTTTTGTTCTATGTTGCTCTGTCTGTATGCTACGTCTTGCTTGTCCTATGTTGCTATGTCTGTATGCTATGTCTTGTTCTATGTTGCTATTGTCTATATTGTAATTGTTTTTAATAACCTGCCCAGGAACTGCGGTTGAAAATTAGCCGGCTGGCTAAAACCGGCACTTTTACTGAAACGTTGATTAATGTGCACTGTCCCTGTAAAAATAAAATAAATAAATAAACTCAAGAATTAGGGTAAGGGTTAAGGCTAAAATAGGTAATACGTAGGGTTAGATGCTGATGTAAAAAGGGCTTTATAAATACATTTGAGTCATTGATAGGTTTAGGGTTTTTAAGACAAAAATAGTATGGGTTTGTAGCTCTCTTACTTCTCCCTGTGGTCTTCTGTGGGTACTACGTAACTCATTCACGACACCTGCTAGGCTCATAATCTGAGGTAGCAACTGAGTCAGATCTACAAATCAATGAGCTAGACCTGTCCATTTGGTTTGCAACTCTGTGAACCTGTGCAGCATTTGCTCAATCCGATGCCTACAAATGAAGATTTTGATGCATATCATATTACTCTGACTTTTGAAAATTACCAAATTACCCAGCAGCCATTTAGAAACAACAAGTCATCAAAAAAAGTGTTATTTCTTAATAAAAAAATTTATTCTGTCTGTTTAAATCAGCCACATCTTGAAAAAGAGGACAGGGACATGCGTTTTGTTTAGGTGGTATACCTTTTTCTGAAAACAAATATGGTTAACCATGACGAGATAATGGTTAACGTTTAGGACTGTGGGCAATAATATGTACCCAAGAGAACAGGGATAGCACTCAAAAAGTAGCCAGATCCCAGTTACATGATAATAATAATAATAATTGAGGTCAGCCTACAAGGATAATAATAAGTTACCGAGGTCAGAGTTCACGGTTATTGCCGACAGGTCTCATTGATAACAATAGAGAAGCTGCCATTGTGATGCAGAACAATGAGCTGCGAATAGAATGTTCAGAAGGTGAGTTGGAGTCATGCTGCTCAATAGAACTAATAGGAGCTGGCAGGGAGAAAAATGACCTAAAATAAGGTCTGTTTTTTAGCGATTACCTCATAACATAATGTAATATTATGAAACTGGGCTCCATGGCGGATGCAATTAACTAGTTTTCATCAGAAAAAAAACATTGTTAAAAATGTAATCTGTCCAGCCTACTTGAGGCACCTCGAAAATAATATTCAAGTTTGGTCCTTGGACACAGAGGGATTGAACACTAAAGTTACCGTCCATCTAGTGAAGAGAGGAGAACCGGACAGAGGTAGCCAGCATCTGGTTCATCTAGCATCTAACCAGTTCGCCCTGGAGTTTAGTACCCTGGCTGCCGGCGTGGGATGGAACGACAGGGCCCTGATCGACCATTATCGTTGCAGTCTGCGCGAGGACGTCCATCGGGAGCTGGCCTGCAGGAGATACCACCCTCACGTTCGACCAGCTGGTGGACCTGTCCATCCGGCTGGACAACCTGCTGGCTACCCGCGGACGTCCAGATCGGGGTCTGGTGGTTCCATCCTCCCGCACCCCCTCTCCGATACCTATGGAGCTGGGAGGGGCGGTGCGCAGGGAGACCGGAGGGGGTTCCCGCTCGTGCACCATCTGTGGCCGCAGAGGTCACACTGCCGGTTGGTGCCGGGTTGGTTCCTCTGGGAATCGAGGCAGCAGGTAGGGCGCTCTGGCGTCACCCCAGGTGAGCCGGCACCATTCTCACCCAGAGCCCTCTGTTGCACATATGTTTGTGTCTGTCACTTTTCCTGAGATTTCCCCGCATTCCGAGCATAAGGCGCTCGTAGATTCAGGCGCGGCTGGGAATTTCATTGATAGAGCGTTAGCTCATAGTTTAGGGATCCCCATTGTTCCCGTGGATGTGCCCTTCCCCGTTCACACCTTAGATAGTCGACCATTAGGATCAGGGATGATTAGGGAGGTCACTGCGCCTTTGGGTATGGTGACGCAAGGGGGGGTCATACGGAGAGAATTAGTCTCTTCCTCATTGACTCCTGCGTTTCCCATGGTGCTGGGCCTACCCTGGTTAGCTTGTCATAACCCCACTGTTTCTTGGCCACAGATGGCTATCACGGCATGGTCGCGAGAGTGCTCAGGTAGGTGTTTAGGGGTTTCTGTTGGTGCTACAATGGTGGAGAGTCCAGACCAGGTCTCCATGGTGCGCATTCCCCCTGAATATGCCGATTTGGCTCTCGCCTTCTCTAAAAGAAGGAGACTCAATTACCACCTCATCGACGGGACGATTGTGCGATAGACCTCCTGGTAGATGCTGCACTTCCCAGGAGTCACATGTATCCCCTCTCACAGGCGGAGACGGAGGCTATGGAAACATATGTCTCCGAATCCCTGCGGTAGTGGTACATTCGGTCCTCCACTTCACCCGCCTCCTTGAGTTTCTTTTTTGTGAAGTAGAAGGATGGGGGTCTGCGCCCCGTGTGTTGCCTATCGGGGTCTGAATCAGATCACGGTGAGGCATAGTTACCCGCTACCGCTTATAGAGTCAATGCACGGGTCGCGCTTCTTCACCAAACTAGATCTCAGGAGCGCTTACAACCTGTTGCGTATCCAAGAGGGAGACGAGTGGAAGACGGCTTTCAGAACCACCTCAGGGCACTATGAGTACCTTCAGTACCACCTCAGGGCACTATGAGTACCTTCAGTACCACCTCTAGGCATTATGAGTACCTCGTCATGCCGTACAGGTTGATGAATGCACCATCAGTCTTCCAAGCCTTTGTGGATGAGATTTTCAGGGACCTGCACGGGCAGGGTGTAGTGGTGTATATAGATGACATTCTAATATACTCTGCTACATGCGCCGAGCATGTGTCCCTGGGGCGCAGAGTGCTTGGTCGCCTGTTGGAGAATGACCTGTATGTCAAGGCTGAGAAATGCCTGTTCTTCCAACAGTCCGTCTCCTTTCTAGGGTATTGCATTTCCACGTCAGGGGTGGAGATGGAGTGACAGCATTGCAGCCGTAAGTAATTGGCCGACTCCCACCACGGTAAAGGAGGTGCAGCGGTTCTTAGGGTTTGCCAACTACTACCAGAGGTTAATCCGGGGTTTGGTCAGGTGGCAGCTCCCATTACTTCACTGCTGAAGGGAGGCCCTGTGCGCTTGCAGTGGTCAGCTGAGGCGGACAAGGCTTTTGGTCACCTGAGGGCTCTGTTTACCTCGGCTCCCGTGCTGGCCCATCCGGATCCCTCTTTGGCGTTCATAGTGGAGGTGGACGTGTCCGAGGCTGGGATAGGAGCGGTGCTCTCTCAGCGCTCAGGGAACGCCACCGAAGCTCCGCCTTTGTGCCTTCTTCTTGAAGAAGCTCAGCCCGGCGGAGCGAAACTATGATGTGGGGGACCGGGAGCTGTTGGCTGTCGTCAGGGCCTTGAAGGCGTGGAGACATTGGCTTGAGGGGGCTAAACACCCTTTTCTCATCTGGATTGAACACCACAAACTGGAGTACTGGCGGCGAGTGAACCCTCGCCAGGCAAGGTGGGCCATGTTTTTCACCCGTTTTGTATTTACTCTTTCATACAGACCAGGCTCCCAGAACGTTAAGGCAGACGCACTGTCCCGGCTGTATGACACAGAGGAGCGGCCCATGTATCCCACCCCCATACTCCCGGCCTCCTCCACACCGGTAGTGTGGGAGCTGGACGCGGACATTGAGCAGGCGTTGCATACAGAGCCCGCTCCCCTTCAATGTCCGGCTGGGCGTCTGTACGTTCCGTCTGCTGTCCGTGACCGGCTAATCTATTGAGCCCATACGTCACCCTCCTCTGGTCATCCTGGTATCAGTCGGACGGTGCACTGTCTTAGTGAGAAGTACTGGTGGCCCACTTTAGCTAAGGACATGAGGATTTATGCTCGGTGTGCGCCCAGTGCAAGGCTCCTAGACACCTGCCCAGAGGTAAGTTACAACCCTTACCCGTTCCACAACAGCCATGGAACGGGTAAGCTGTCGGTGGATTTCCTGACTAATCTTCCTACGATCCGTAGGCGTTGTGGATCGGTTCTCCAAGTCCTGCCGTCTCACTACAGGGTGCCGGAGGATATAGTGTCTGATCGAGGTCCCCAGTTAACTTCAAGGGTCTGGAAGGCGTTCATGGAACGTCTGGGGGTCTCAGTCAGCCTTACCTCAGGTTTTCACCCCGAGACTAACGGGCAGGTGGAGAGAGTGAACCAGGATGTGGGTAGGTTTCTGAGGTCCTATTGGCAGGACTGGCCGGGGGAGTGGGCAGCGTTCGTGCCTTGGGCAGAGATGGCCCAGAACTCGCTCCGCCACTCATCCACTAACCTCACCCCCTTCCAGTGTGTATTGGGGTATCAGCCATTTCTGGCTCCTTGGCATCAGAGTCAGACCGAAGCTCCTGCGGTGGACGACTGGTTCCGGCACGCGGAGGAAATATGGGACGCCGCTCATGTCCACCTTCAGCGTGCCGTGCTGCGCCAGATAGTGGGCGCAGACCGTCACCGCCGTCACCGCCGTCACCGCAGTGAGGCCCCGGATCTGGCTCTCGACCCTCCACCTGCCCCTCCACCTGCCCTGCCCGAAGCTGGGTCCGCGGTTTGTGGGATAATTTAAAGCCCTGAGGAGAGTGAACGAGGTATGCTACAGGTTACAGCTTCCCCCTGATTACCACATTAACCCCTCGTTCCATGTGTCTCTACTCAGGCCGGTGGTGGCTGGCCCACTCTGGAGTCTGAGGTGCGGGAGGTTCCTCCGCCCCCTCTGGACATCAAGGGGGCCCCGGCGTACTCTGTTCGTTCCATACTTGATTTGAGATGTCGGGTGAGGGGCCTTCAGTACCTCGTGGACTGGGAGGGGTATGGTCCGGAGGAGAGATGCTGGGTTCCGGTGGAGGACGTGTTGGATCCTTCTATGCTACGAGATTTCCACCGTCTCCATCCGGATCGCCCTGCGCCTCGCCCCCCCGGGACGTCCCTGAGGTCAGTGCCAATGCGCTGATGGAGCCGCGCGTCGGGGGGGGGGGTACTGTCACGACTTCCGCCGAAGTCGGTCCCTCTCCTTGTTCGGGCGGTGTTCGGCGGTCAACGTCACCGACCTTCTAGCCATCATTGATCCATTTTTCATTTTCCATTGGCTTTGTCTTGTCTTCCTACACACCTGGTTCCAATCCCATCAATCACATGTTGTGTATTTAACCCTCTGTTTCCCCTCATGTCCTTGTCGAAGATGGTTTGTTGTATGTAGGTGTTTATTGTTATTCTGTTGTGCGACGGGTTTTGCACCCTCTATTTGTTGTTTTGTATACTTTGGTTTTCTGAGGTTTTGATGTCTATTAAACAGGTTTTTACAAAGTTCATTCTCCTGCGCCTGACTTCCCTGCCACCAGCACGCATCGCATTACAGCATCCGTCAACGAGAGAGGGAGAAGCCCTCCACGGGATTTAACAGGTGGAAGAAACAACCGGGGAGCTCCATCGGTCCACAAGAAATGCAGGCAGTCGGTGATGATGTAGTGGTAGCTATGGTAACTAGGATGCTGCTGGTAGAGTAGCTAGCTAGCTTCCCTAGCTGTACTGACTAGCTAGGATAACTAGGATGCTGCTGGTATAGTAGCTAGCTAGCTTACTGAGCTGTACCGACTAGCTAGGATAACTAGGATGCTGCTGGTATAGTAGCTAGCTAGCATACCGAGCTGTACTGACTAGCTAGGATAACTAGGATGCTGCTGGTATAGTAGCTAGCTAGCTTACCTAGCTGTACCGACTAGCTTGGCGAGCTATCAGGTCGTTCGTCTGTCCCTCGTCTCGAGGATGATGACGAATCCGTTGAACCACAAAATGAAACAAGGATAGAGAGGGAAAAGGATCTGGCTACACTCATACTGTCCCTGACCATTAAGCAAAACGCAAATTAAACAATACACTTTGGTGTCTCAACACTGTAGTGATCTCCATCGTTATTCCGCAATATCACCTCAGTCCACTCTGCGTGTAACCAGACAATATCCTTGGCGTCACACCGAACGTGGACGCGGACAGTTCTGTACGTGGACGCGGACAGATCTGTACATGGACACGGACAGTTCTGTACGGGGACGCGGAGTTCCAGAACGTGGACATGAGCAGTGCAACACAATCAACTAAACACAGTATTTAGAGTGGGTTACATTAGTAAGTTCATTTTGTATTATTATTATGTAAAACAAAATTATTTTGAGATCTGGTGGGTGGGGGGGGATAAGAACGGAGCAGAAGAGACATTTTTTGTTTGCTGTAACTAATGGTAAAAGTTGTATTGTAATGTCTGTATTGTATTGTAAAAAAAAGTCAACCAGAGTTGACGTATTCCATCGTTCAAACAAAGAGATGCCTCCCTGAACACCAGTGTGTTTGGATATAATGAAGATCAATTCAGTGAAGAAGAATCTCTAGAGTTCTGACCAAAAAGCACTATAAAGGGTTCTATATAGAACTTTAGTTATTCTGTATATTAAGTAAGATGGAACTCTTTTTGGTTTAAACAGGAGTGAAGAGTGTGTTGATATAACGGATATATTGTCAGAATTCTTCTTGAAACAACGATCAGAATTAGTCAAAACAACAAGGTTATGATGCCATATTAGGCAATAATTAAGAGTAGGCTAAATGATTGTGTCATGTTAACATTCTATGTGTGTGTGTGTGTGTGTGTGTGTGTTTGCTGGTGAGACAGCCACATATCACAGTCAAATATACAGGATGCAAACATTTCATTCCAGCTATATAGCGTTTTGAAAAACAAAAATGTAATTAAAATCTTAGAACAACAATGAATGTACCCATAAGAAATAATTTCTGATAAAAATAACAAATATGGAAAAAATGGTGGATATAACATTTTATAAACAAACTCTTTAATAATTCTTAAACAAATTGTCGGCTCACCTCTTAGTTTTGGTGTCATGTTCCCCAGAGAGACTCATCTTAGTGGCAGGGCCCCCCTCCTCTCTCTCCCCAGAGAGACTCATCTTACAGCACTGACGTCTAAACAGAGACCCAACATGTTGGTTGTGGTTAACACAGTGACAACTAATTCTTGAAGGTCAATTGTTCTATTAATTATCTCTTTGAAATAAAACATTTACTAACAGATATAGAAACAGTCAGGTGATTTATTGCATCACATGAACATGTAGTTGTGATTTATATTCTTCACCTTTTCTCCATCTAGTGGAACTAATAACAATAATAATTATAATATAATATTAATAAAAAAAATGAATAATACAACTATAATATAATATTCATAATAATAATAATAATGTCTCACTTTCTCTTTTAATAATGTCTCTCATTCTAGTGTGTTGCTTTGTTCAACAGGTCTGATATTATTCTGCTGTTACTGAATTCAGTTCATAATAACAATGTTAAGAAAAGTCTGTTCAGTGGTTTCATACCAAACTACACAGGAAGCAGGAGCTCATTGTAATTTAGAAAACAACAAGTGTTCTGATATTCTGAAAGATGATTTTGAACTATGATACATCAACATTTTGACAAATTGTAAAATAACCCTGATATACGAATCATATAATATGCGATATGAACAATATGTTTTTGAATTTGATTTGCCTACGCCCAGTTAGCACCATTTTGTATGATTGAACTGTCACGTAGCTGTCCCAGGTGAAATGGACTGTTAGATCTGAGTGTTTTACTGTCATTCACTTTACTAAAATAACACCATACATTTAATGTCTCTACACACTTTACAATAATCCCTGGGAAGATTCTTACCTTGTAGCCTGAATTCACAACCAGAACATGTCAAGTCATTGAGATATTTTCCGTTGTGCTGAGAGAGCACCTTCCTGATGACAAGTGTCTCTGTATCTGTGTTCTAGGTACAGTTGATCTTTGGATGCAATAATATCTGGTCAAAGTCTAGTGACACAACACCATAGTATATCAGAAACATAACAGCAGTTTAACCTTTGGCCAGTAAAGGCCATGGTATACTATATAATGTAGAATCATTTATGATGGATCCAGTTTCAACATATCTCTAACTTTGAAGTATACAATGGGGTCCCACATTATTGACCCTCAAACCAACTCTTAGTTTCCTGATTCAGATCTGTTTAAACCAACTCTTAGTTTCCTGATTCAGATCTGTTCAAACCAACTCTTAGTTTCCTGATTCAGATCAGAGATGAACTGCTTACACAACAGGAGGGCGAGGTCCGAGCTGATCAGTACAATGATTCTGCAAAGGTGTTTCTTTTCGATGTTCAATGGAAAGGAAGAACATGGTGGTAAGTAGGATTGATGAGAACAAAATAAACATATTTCTGCCTTTTGAGATCTTAAAAAAGCAACAACATTCAAATGGAGACAGACATTTTAATGGTTGGTGGCACAATATGCACTGTTGGCCTATCTGAGGCCCAGATCCTAATTTGACCTTGTCCGTGACCTAAACAGTGAGGAAAAATAATAGTCTTCAGACCAACTGCTATCAGAGCATCTGCACTCCTTTGTTAAACAACGCGTTAGGGACTTTTCTGCCCCTCTTCTGAAATAGAAACCCTGTGCTGCAAATATCTTCATTAAACACAGGAGAGGAACTCTCTTTATTAAGATGCTAGATGAAATTACCACCCATCTTCATTAAACACAGGAGAGGAACTCTCTTTATTAAGATGCTAGATGAAATTACCACCCATCTTCATTAAACACAGGAGAGGAACTCTCTTTATTAAGATGCTAGATGAAATTACCACCCATCTTGGAAGAGCCGGGATGATGAGCAATTCACTACCCTGTCATGCAATATGATGTAATGCAGACAGTGTCTCTTAACTACCAAGATGTAATTGATGTCTAATTGTTGTCTTGGTTCACTTATTTCAGGTCATCAAAGCTGATGTGTCGTCCAGCCCAGAACCTGGTAAGAACTTTACTAAAGATCAATATGAGTTTCTATCTTCACATTTACTATTTCACTTTCACAAATACACATTTATAGTCTAACATCAATTGCACTGGAATGCAGTGCACTTGTTACATACATCAAAAGTTAACTAAATATACAATACATTGAAATATATGAAATAAAAACCTTATCAATAAGAACTCAGTAGTTAGGCTCTTGTGGGCTCATTTAGTAGCCCAACTCATGAGGGATTTGCTCTTCTCCTGAAAAGTTCAGTCCTGCATCTGACCAGAATAGGATGTTCAAAACTAAACGCTACACCAGGCATTTCCTGTGTGCTTTCTTATACAGTAGGTCCCCAGATGTATACAATGCATTAGATCACGTTTTTTGATTTGAGGGGATTTTTCAGTGTTTTAAAAATGTTGATTATGTTTCAGCATCCAGGGGTTTGTCAGTTTCTACAAAAACAGTCTCTTAGTGCATAGATGTCTGTGACTATTTTGCCTGTTGGTCACAGGCTGGGAGCAGAACAGGGGCTGTGGCAGAGCAGAGCACTTAGGGGTGAAGTCCCTTGCTCAAAGGCAAAACAGCAGTAGGTAGTACACAGGGATACACCGGTAACCCACCGGGCTTCAATATCACCGTATACTACCTACTGCCGTTGTGCCCATCAGCAAGGCACTTTACAACACACACATCACAGGCTGATAGCAGGACAGGGGCTCCATACAGTGATTGTTCTACGTAATAATTGACTAGCACAATACAATAACTCCTAATGTTTGTATTTTTGTGTCTGCTAAGGACGACAAGTTGATTTACGGGGAGAGGTCGGGTAATGTAATCATGTGCCCGAGCACAAAACACCATATATGTAATTTTTGTCCTGTCTAAATCTGCCATGTCAGTCATTTTTAATTCCAACCAGAATAACCTAATGTTTTTTGGTCACCTGAAAGTACTAGTCCCGTGCGAATCAACATCAAGTTTTATTTGTCACATGCGCCGAATAAAACAGGTGCTGACTTACAAGCCCTTAACCAACAATGCAGTTTTTTTTTTTTTTTTTTTTTTCACCTTTATTTAACTAGGAGGTGTCCACATGGTCTGATAAACACTCATTTACATTACATTTTACATTTAAGTCATTTAGCAGACGCTCTTATCCAGAGCGACTTACAAATTGGTGCATTCACCTTATGATATCCAGTGGAACAACCACTTTACAATAGTGCATCTAACTCTTTTAAGGGGGGGGTTAGAAGGATTACTTTATCCTATCCTAGGTATTCCTTAAAGAGGTGGGGTTTCAGGTGTCTCCGGAAGGTGGTGATTGACTCCGCTGACCTGGCGTCGTGAGGGAGTTTGTTCCACCATTGGGGTGCCAGAGCAGCGAACAGTTTTGACTGGGCTGAGCGGGAACTGTACTTCCTCAGAGGTAGGGAGGCGAGCAGGCCAGAGGTGGATGAACGCAGTGCCCTTGTTTGGGTGAAGGGCCTGATCAGAGCCTGAAGGTACGGAGGTGCCGTTCCCCTCACAGCTCCGTAGGCAAGCACCATGGTCTTGTAGCGGATGCGAGCTTCAACTGGAAGCCAGTGGAGAGAGCGGAGGAGCGGGGTGACGTGAGAGAACTTGGGAAAGTTGAACACCAGACGGGCTGCGGCGTTCTGGATGAGTTGTAGGGGTTTAATGGCACAGGCAGGGAGCCCAGCCAACAGCGAGTTGCAGTAATCCAGACGGGAGATGACAAGTGCCTGGATTAGGACCTGCGCCGCTTCCTGCGTGAGGCAGGGTCGTACTCTGCGAATGTTGTAGAGCATGAACCTACAGGAACGGGTCACCGCCTTGATGTTAGTTGAGAACGACAGGGTGTTGTCCAGGATCACGCCAAGGTTCTTAGCACTCTGGGAGGAGGACACAATGGAGTTGTCAACCGTGATGGCGAGATCATGGAACGGGCAGTCCTTCCCCGGGAGGAAGAGCAGCTCCGTCTTGCCGAGGTTCAGCTTGAGGTGGTGATCCGTCATCCACACTGATATGTCTGCCAGACATGCAGAGATGCGATTCACCACCTGGTTATCAGAGGGGGGAAAGGAGAAGATTAATTGTGTGTCGTCTGCATAGCAATGATAGGAGAGACCATGTGAGGATATGACAGAGCCAAGTGACTTGGTGTATAGCGAGAATAGGAGAGGGCCTAGAACAGAGCCCTGGGGGACACCAGTGGTGAGAGCACGTGGTGCGGAGACAGATTCTCGCCACGCCACCTGGTAGGAGCGACAACCCCAACGACACTCCTAACAACCCCACCACTGGGAGGTGTCCACATGGTCTGATAAACACTCCTAACAACCCCACCACTAGGAGGTGTCCACATGGTCTGATAAACACTCCTAACAACCCCACCACTAGGAGGTGTCCACATGGTCTGATTAACACTCCTAACAACCTGACCACTAGGAGGTGTCCACATGGTCTGATAAACACTCCTAACACCCCACCACTAGGAGGTGTCCACATGGTCTGATAAACACTCCTAACAACCCCACCACTAGGAGGTGTCCACATGGTCCTAAAGAACACCATTGCTTTGTTTTTTTATCACATTCTAATAATCAAACTGGGTGAGAGAAATATGAACTGGTATAGTATGGTCAGATTGCTTGCGATTAGAGTGTTGGGCCAGTAACCGAAAGGTCACTGGTTCGAATACCCAAGCCGTCAAGGTGAAAATCTGTCTATGTGCCGTTAAGCAAGGCACTTAACCCTATTTTGCTCTAGGGGAACCGTACTACTATGGTTGACCCTGTAAAACAACACTTTTTCACTGCATGTGACAATAAAACGTTACAATTCTTTCTCAATTACAACATTTAGTTTAACAATGTTGGTTATTAACCTTGTTGACATTCATCCAATGACACCTTGACTTGCATTACATTCTCACTGCAGAAAAACATTCTCTGTTATTGACGAACCAGAAATGTAACATATCTGTTTGACAGTCACCCTGGATGATGAATGTGTGAGTTATCTTGTCATCTCTTTGGGAAACCACAATGGAACATTCTAGTCTTTAAGGACATGAACTGGCAGAACAGGTTTCAGCAAAGTATGGAGTCATTGTTTTCAGGAAGGTGTAACCATGACGATAGGAGAGACAGGAGGCAGACTAAGCTGCAAGGGAAGCCACCTGAACTACTGTCCTACAAAGACAAACAGCATCTACACAAACAGCCACCTGAACTACTGTCCTACAAAGACAAACAGCCACCTGATCTACTGTCCTACAAAGACAAACAGCATCTACACAAACAGCCACCTGAACTACTGTCCTACAAAGACAAACAGCATCTACACAAACAGCCACCTGAACTACTGCCCTACAAAGACAAACAGCCACCTGAACTACTGTCCTACAAAGACAAACAGCTACCTGAACTACTGTCCTACAAAGACAAAGAGCATCTACACAAACAGCCACCTGAACTACTGTCCTACAAAGACAAACAGCCACCTGATCTACTGTCCTACAGAGACAAACAGCATCTACACAAACAGCCACCTGAACTACTGTCCTACAAAGACAAACAGCATCTACACAAACAGCCACCTGAACTACTGCCCTACAAAGACAAACAGCCACCTGAACTACTGTCCTACAAAGACAAACAGCTACCTGAACTACTGTCCTACAAAGACAAAGAGCATCTACACAAACAGCCACCTGAACTACTGTCCTGCAAAGACAAACAGCCACCTGATCTACTGTCCTACAGAGACAAACAGCATCTACACAAACAGCCACCTGAACTACTGTCCTACAAAGACAAACAGCATCTACACAAACAGCCACCTGAACTACTGCCCTACAAAGACAAACAGCTACCTGAACTACTGTCCTACAAAGACAAACAGCTACCTGAACTACTGTCCTACAAAGACAAACAGCATCTACACAAACAGCCACCTGAACTACTGTCCTACAAAGACAAACAGCTACCTGAACTACTGTCCTACAAAGACAAACAGCCACCTGAACTACTGTCCTACAAAGACAAACAGCATCTACACAAACAGCCACCTGAACTACTGTCCTACAAAGACAAACAGCCACCTGAACTACTGTCCTACAAAGACAAACAGCTACCTGAACTACTGTCCTACAAAGACAAACAGCTACCTGAACTACTGTCCTACAAAGACAAACAGCATCTACACAAACAGCCACCTGAACTACTGTCCTACAAAGACAAACAGCATCTACACAAACAGTCACCTGAACTACTGTCCTACAGAGACAAACAGCCACCTGGACTACTGTCCTACAAAGACAAACAGCATCTACACAAACAGCCACCTGAACTACTGTCCTACAAAGACAAACAGCATCTACACAAACAGCCACCTGAACTACTGTCCTACAAAGACAAACAGCATCTACACAAACAGCCACCTGAACTACTGTCCTACAAAGACAAACAGCATCTACACAAACAGCCACCTGAACTACTGTCCTACAAAGACAAAGAGCATCTACACAAACAGACACCTGAACTACTGTCCTACAAAGACAAACAGCATCTACACAAACAGCCACCTGAACTACTGTCCTACAAAGACAAACAGCATCTACACAAACAGCCACCTGAACTACTGTCCTACAAAGACAAACAGCATCTATACAAACAGCCACCTGAACTACTGTCCTACAAAGACAAACAGCCACCTGAACTACTGTCCTACAAAGACAAACAGCATCTATACAAACAGCCACCTGAACTACTGTCCTCCAAAGACAAACAGCCACCTGAACTACTGTCCTACAAAGACAACCAGCATCTACACAAACAGCCACCTGAACTACTGTCCTACAAAGACAAACAGCATCTACACAAACAGCCACCTGAACTACTGTCCTACAAAGACAAACAGCATCTACACAAACAGCCACCTGAACTACTGTCCTACAAAGACAAACAGCATCTACACAAACAGCCACCTGAACTACTGTCCTACAAAGACAAACAGCCACCTGAACTACTGTCCTACAAAGACAAACAGCATCTACACAAACAGCCACCTGAACTACTGTCCTACAAAGACAAACAGCCACCTGAACTACTGTCCTACAGAGACAAACAGCATCTACACAAACAGCCACCTGAACTACTGTCCTACAAAGACAAACAGCATCTACACAAACAGCCACCTGAACTACTGTCCTACAAAGACAAACAGCATCTACACAAACAGCCTCCTGAACTACTGTCCTACAAAGACAAACAGCATCTACACAAACAGTGAATCTGAGAGAAAATGGCCTTAAAGTTTGTTTTCTAGTCCATGCATATCAGCCATGACCTCTGATCTGACCTATGACCCCTAAAATGCTGATACTGCCCTCTGCCTTGGTATGACCTTAACCAGCTGTCTGGGTGATGAAACAGCAAAGTGCAGCATCTAGAAATCTACATGTGTTGATCCAGAATGTTGTTTTTCTGTTTGATGTTGTATTGTAGTAACCAACTGTATTTAATGGTGTCATGTAGTTGTGTTGTCATGTTGTGAATGTTGTATTGTAGTAACCCTCAACTGTATTTAATGGTGTTATGTAGTTGTGTTGTCATGTTGTGAATGTTGTATTGTAGTAACCCTCAACTGTATTTAATGGTGTTATGTAGTTGTGTTGTCATGTTGTGAATGTTGTATTGTAGTAGACCTCAACTGTATTTAATGGTGTTATGTAGTTGTGTTGTCATGTTGTGAATGTTGTATTGTAGTAACCCTCAACTGTATTTAATGGTGTTATGTAGTTGTGTTGTTATGTTGTGAATGTTGTATTGTAGTAACCCTCAACTGTATTTAATGGTGTTATGTAGTTGTGTTGTCATGTTGTGAATGTTGTATTGTAGTAACCCTCAACTGTATTTAATGGTGTTATGTAGTTGTGTTGTCATGTTGTGAATGTTGTATTGTAGTAACCCTCAACTGTATTTAATGGTGTTATGTAGTTGTGTTGTCATGTTGTGAATGTTGTATTGTAGTAACCAACTGTATTTAATGGTGTTATATAGTTGTGTTGTCATGTTGTGAATGTTGTATTGTAGTAACCCTCAACTGTATTTAATGCTGTTATGTAGTTGTGTTGTCATGTTGTGAATGTTGTATTGTAGTAACCCTCAACTGTATTTAATGGTGTTATGTAGTTGTGTTGTCATGTTGTGAATGTTGTATTGTAGTAATCCTCAACTGTATTTAATGGTGTTATGTAGTTGTGTTGTCATGTTTTGAATGTTGTACTGTAGTAACCCTCAACTGTATTTAATGGTGTTATATAGTTGTGTTGTCATGTTGTGAATGTTGTATTGTAGTAACCCTCAACTGTATTTAATGCTGTTATGTAGTTGTGTTGTCATGTTGTGAATGTTGTATTGTAGTAACCCTCAACTGTATTTAATGGTGTTATGTAGTTGTGTTGTCATGTTGTGAATGTTGTATTGTAGTAACCCTCAACTGTATTTAATGGTGTTATGTAGTTGTGTTGTCATGTTGTGAATGTTGTATTGTAGTAACCCTCAACTGTATTTAATGGTGTTATGTAGTTGTGTTGTCATGTTGTGAATGTTGTATTGTAGTTACCCTCAACTGTATTTAATGGTGTTATGTAGTTGTGTTGTCATGTTGTGAATGTTGTATTGTAGTAACCAACTGTATTTAATGGTGTTATGTAGTTGTGTTGTCATGTTGTGAATGTTGTATTGTAGTAGACCTCAACTGTATTTAATGGTGTTATGTAGTTGTGTTGTCATGTTGTGAATGTTGTATTGTAGTAACCCTCAACTGTATTTAATGGTGTTATGTAGTTGTGTTGTCATGTTGTGAATGTTGTATTGTAGTAACCAACTGTATTTAATGGTGTTATGTAGTTGTGTTGTCATGTTGTCATGTTGTATTGTAGTAACCCTCAACTGTATTTAATGGTGTTATGTAGTTGTGTTGTCATGTTGTGAATGTTGTATTGTAGTAACCCTCAACTGTATTTAATGGTGTTATGTAGTTGTGTTGTCATGTTGTGAATGTTGTATTGTAGTAACCAACTGTATTTAATGGTGTTATGTAGTTGTGTTGTCATGTTGTGAATGTTGTATTGTAGTAACCAATTGTATTTAATGGTGTTATGTAGTTGTGTTGTCATGTTGTGAATGTTGTATTGTAGTAACCAACTGTATTTAATGGTGTTATGTAGTTGTGTTGTCATGTTGTGAATGTTGTATTGTAGTAACCAACTGTATTTAATGGTGTTATGTAGTTGTGTTGTCATGTTGTGAATGTTGTATTGTAGTAACCCTCAACTGTATTTAATGGTGTTATGTAGTTGTGTTGTCATGTTGTGAATGTTGTATTGTAGTAACCAACTGTATTTAATGGTGTTATGTAGTTGTGTTGTCATGTTGTGAATGTTGTATTGTAGTAACCAACTGTATTTAATGGTGTTATGTAGTTGTGTTGTCATGTTGTGAATGTTGTATTGTAGTAACCAACTGTATTTAATGGTGTTATGTAGTTGTGTTGTGAATGTTGTATTGTAGTAACCCTCAACTGTATTTAATGGTGTCATGTAGTTGTGTTGTCATGTTGTGAATGTTGTATTGTAGGAACCCTCAACTGTATTTAATGGTGTTATGTAGTTGTGTTGTCATGTTGTGAATGTTGTATTGTAGTAACCCTCAACTGTATTTAATGGTGTTATGTAGTTGTGTTGTCATGTTGTGAATGTTGTATTGTAGTAACCCTCAACTGTATTTAATGGTGTTATGTAGTTGTGTTGTCATGTTGTGAATGTTGTATTGTAGTAACCAACTGTATTTAATGGTGTTGTGTAGTTGTGTTGTCATGTTGTGAATGTTGTATTGTAGTAACCAACTGTATTTAATGGTGTTATGTAGTTGTGTTGTCATGTTGTGAATGTTGTGTTGTAGTAGGGCTAACCCTCACCAATTTTTACAGTGATGGAGAGACACCAGACAAGACACAAAGACAGCAACAGAAGAATAGGATATGATGGAGAGAGACACCAGACAAAACACAGAGACAGGAACAGAATAGGATATGATGGAGAGAGACACCAGACAAGACACAGAGACAGCAACAGAAGAAAAGGATATGATGGAGAGAGGCAGAGGAGGGGAGAGCACACAATAGACTGTGTCACTTAAAGCTGCTATAGGGATTCTAATTACTGCACTATATGTGTGTGTGTGTGTGTGTGTGTGTGTGTGTGTGTGTGTGTGTGTGTGTGTGTGTGTGTGTGTGTGTGTGTGTGTGTGTGTGTGTGTGTGTGTGTGTGTGTGTGTGTGTGTGTGTGTGTGTGTTCAGGTACTGTGGGATTATTTCATTTGTTCGGCTCATTGGACAGGTCAAAGTTTATGTTTGAAGTTGTTGAGGGTATTTGGCAAAACACTGGTGTTGTATTCATGGATTTAGCTGTGGAAATTCCTTCCCGGACCACCATACTGGCTATGGGCTAAGCCACCAATGTCTTCAAATCCTAGGGGAGAGAGGAGCTGCTACCCCTGGGGAGAGAGGAGCTGCTACCCCTGGGGAGAGAGGAGCTGCTACCCCTGAGGGGAGAGAGGAGCTGCTACCCCTAGGGAGAGAGGAGCTGCTACCCCTGGGGAGAGAGGAGCTGTTACCCCTGAGGGGAGAGAGGAGCTGCTACCCCTGGGGAGAGAGGAGCTGCTACCCCTGGGGAGAGAGAGGAGCTGCTACCCCTGGGGAGAGAGGAGCTGCTACCCCTGGGGAGAGAGAGGAGCTGTTACCCCTGGGGAGAGAGGAGCTGCAACCCCTGGAGAGAGAGGAGCTGCTACCCCTGAGGGGAGAGAGGAGCTGCTACCCCTGGGGAGAGAGGAGCTGCTACCCCTGGGGAGAGAGGAGCTGCTACCCCTGGGGAGAGAGGAGCTGCTACCCCTGGGGAGAGAGGAGCTGCTACCCCTGGGGAGAGAGGAGCTGCTACCCCTGGGGAGAGAGGAGCTGCTACCCCTGGGGAGAGAGAGGAGCTGTTACCCCTGGGGAGAGAGGAGCTGCTACCCCTGGGGAGAGAGGAGCTGCTACCACTGGGGAGAGAGGAGCTGCTACCCCTGGGGAGAGAGAGGAGCTGCTACCCCTGGGGAGAGAGGCACTGCTACCCCTGAGGAGAGAGGAGCTGCTACCCCCGAGGAGAGAGGAGCTGCTACCTCTGGGGTGAGAGAGGAGCTGTTACCTCCATGGGGAGAGAGGAGCTGCTACCCCTGGGGAGAGAGGAGCTGCTACCCCTGGGGAGAGAGGAGTTGCTACCCCTGGGGAGAGAGGAGCTGCTACCCCTCGGGAGAGAGAGGAGCTGCTACCCCTGAGGAGAGAGGAGCTGCTACCCCTGGAGAGAGAGGAGCTGCTACCCCTGAGGAGAGAGGAGCTGCTACCCCTGGGGAGAGAGGAGCTGCTACCCCTGGGGAGAGAGGAGCTGCAACCAGGAGAGACTGTGACCCTGCTCGGGAAGAGCTTAACGATTGGTGATTGTTGGGGCACGTTTGTCAGGAGCTTCAGTGATGAAGACTGTTCAACTTGCTGATGTTTCACAATATGCCATGTCTCAGTCACCAGGTCTCAACACAATATGTCATGTCTCAGTCACCAGGTCTCAACACAATATGTCATGTCTCAGTCACCAGGTCTCAACACAATATGCCATGTCTCAGTCACCAGGTCTCAGTCTCAGTCACCAGGTCTCAACACAATATGTCATGTCTCAGTCACCAGGTCTCAACACAATATGTCATGTCTCAGTCACCAGGTCTCAACACAATATGTCATGTCTCAGTCACCAGGTCTCAACACAATTCAACTCTTTTGGGAGATTCTGGAGTGGCACCTGAAACAGTGTTTTCCACCAGCCAAACACCAAATGATGTCATCCCTCTAATAGACTTCCAGACACAAGTAGAATCTATTCCAAGGCACATTGTAAGAGCTATAAAGAGAGAGGGAGTTGGAGAGAGAACAGGCAGATCCTGATATGTAAATGAGCAGAGCACAAGGAAGTAACTTTCAACGACCGAATGATCATTCAGACTCTGTTTCTATTGAGAGATAAAAGGTAAGACGACGATTGTGTATTCATATAGTTGATGATATTGTTATGTGTATTCATATAGTTGATGATATTGTTATGTGTATTCATATAGTTGATGATATTGTTATGTGTATTCATATAGTTGATGATATTGTTATGTGTATTCATATAGTTGATGATATGTTATGTGTATTCATATAGTTGATGATATTGTTATGTGTATTCATATAGTTGATGATATTGTTATGTGTATTCATATAGTTGATGATATTGTTATGTGTATTCATATAGTTGATGATATTGTTATGTGTATTAATATAGTTGATGATATTGTTATGTGTATTCATATAGTTGATGATATTGTTATGTGTATTCATATAGTTGATGATATTGTTATGTGTATTCATATAGTTGATGATATTGTTATGTGTATTCATATAGTTGATGATATTGTTATGTGTATTCATATAGTTGATTATATTTTTGGTGGACAGTGTTATAATAGTCCTACTCTCCTTAAAATGTTTGATATAAATTAGATGCGTGGGGTGAATTCGTTCTTTGGCCATCTGTGTGCCCCAGGGTGATCGCTCCTACACTATCTAGAATCTAAAAGGGTTATTTGGCTGTCCCCATAGGAGAACCCTTTGTGGAACCCTTTTTGGTACTAGGTAGAACCCTGTTGGGTTCCATGAAGAACCCTTTCCACAGAGGGTTCTATATGGAAGCCAGAAGGGTTCTACCTGGAACCCAAAAGCGTTCTCCTATGGGGACAGCCGGAGGACCCGTTTGGAACCCTTTATTCTAAGAGTGTACTGTATCATTGGTCTATAGACTTGTCTTCTCAAAACAGGTTTAAAACACAACAAGCAACAAACAAACATTTTCTCTTTCTAATCTACTGTTAATGCTTTTCACTCAGGAAGGTTTGTTGTGTGAAAGAGAGACTAACAACAAATTACACTTCCTCAAAACAGGTTGTGTGTGTTCATTAGTGCCCATCGTAGCAAAACGTTTGGCAACAGAAACCGTTTAGTCCACGTTGTACAGTGTTTGGAGTAAACTGTTTCTGTAACATTTTAAAACTGTTGGCTGTGGAGTAAACTAATGAATACAACCCAGGTTGTATCCTACGACTCGGCTGTTGATACCTGCCTGATGCTGAAACCTGAACGTAGCCTGAGGGGTGTACTATGATGCAAGCTAGATATACTGGTTTTCTAAAGTTAGCCAGCTTCAGTTAGCGTCACATTCCAGCTCAGGCCTCATCCATCAGAAAATACAGAGCGCTAGTCATCAGGAAGGTTCTCTCTCAGCAGAACGGAAAATATCTCAATGACTTGTCATGTTCTGGTTGTGAATTCAGGTTACAAGGTGAAAATCCTGACACTAATACTGGGTTGACCCTGCAAGCCCGAGGTCGGTACACTTATGACAACATCCAGCTCAAGGGCAGGGCGCGAAATTCAAAATCTATTTTTTTTAAATACTTAACTTTCACACATTAACAATACAGCATTTGAAAGATAAACATCTTGTGAATCCAGCCAACATGTCCGAATTTTAAAATGTTTTACAGCGAAAACAGCACGTATATTTGTTAGCTCACCACCAAATAGAAAAAAGGAGAAAAAAGGATAGACATTTTTCACAGCACAGGTAGCATGCACAAAGCCAACCTAACTAACCAAGATCCAACCAAACTAACCAAGAAACAACTCCATCAGATGACAGTCCTATAACATGTTACACAATAAATCTATGTTTTGTTCGAAAAATATGCATATTTGAGCTATAAATCAGTTTTACATTGATGCTACCATCACAGCTACCGTCAAAAATAGCACCGAAGCAACCACAGTAATTACAGACACGAACGTCAAATATCTAAATACTCATCATAAAACTTTTCTGAAAAATATATGTTGTATAGCAAATGAAAGACGAAGATCTTGTGAATACAGCCAATATTTCCGATTTTTTAAGTGTTTTACAGCGAAAACACAATATGGCGTTATATTAGCTTACCACAATAGCTAAAACACAACAGCATTTTATCAAGGCAAACTGTACCGATTGCACAGTTCGACAGATATATGAAATAGCATCCCAACATGGGTCCTACTTTTGTTGGTCTTCCATCAGAATGTTGTACAAGGGGTCCGTTGTCCAGAACAGTCTTTGTTTGGGTTTAGAACGACTTCTTTCCCTCTTGAATTAGCATGCGCACTGGCCAAGCACTGGCCAAGTAGCGTGAAGCTCTCCATCCTGAACAAAGGGACCTAACGCAACACGCCTAACCTCCCGAAAAAAATTCGATATTCTAATAAAACTATATTGAAAAAACATACTTTACGATGATATTGTGACATGTATCAAATAAAATCAAAGCCGGAGATAGTATTCGCCTATAACGACGGTTTTCCACGAGGCGATTCCAGGTTCCACTTTGCGCTTTCGAAAATACAAAAAATGGCGGACCACTCATTCCAAGAGGATTTATTCCACTTCAGACCAAGATAATACATTAATTTCTCCTCTCACTTCCTCTTGACACCCAGGGGAAGGTGTATGACGTGTTTGTAAATCGATACGTATAATGCCCATGTATAGGCAAGCTCTTGAATAGAGACCTCGGGTTTCAGAAACTCACTTCCTGTCAGGAAGTGAGCTCCAGAATGAGTTCTGTGTCACTCAGAGAAAAAATTCAAACGGTTTTAGAAACTAGAGAGTGTTTTCTATCCAATAGTAATAATAATATGCATATTGTACGAGCAAGAATTGAGTACGAGGCCGTTTGAAATGGGCACATTTTTCCAAGTTAGTCAATACGCCCCCTGCAGCCAGAAGAAGTTTTTAACCCTGTTTATACTGATACTGGGTTAACCCTATTTATACTGATACTGGGTTAACACTATTGATACTGATACTGGGTTAACCCTGTTTATACTGATACTGGGTTAACCTTATTTATACTGATACTGGGTTAACCCTGTTTATACTGATACTGGGTTAACCCTGTTTATACTGATACTGGGTTAACCCTGTTTATGCTGATACTGGGTTAACCCTATTTATACTGATACTGGGTTAACCCTATTTATACTGATACTGGGTTAACCCTATTTATACTGATACTGGGTTTACCCTATTTATACTGATACTGGGTTAACCCTATTTATACTGATACTGGGTTAACCCTATTTATACTGATACTGGGTTAACCCTATTTATACTGATACTGGGTTAACACTATTTATACTGATACTGGGTTAACCCTATTTATACTGATACTGGGTTTACCCTATTTATACTGATACTGGGTTAACCCTATTTATACTGATACTGGGTTAACCCTATTTATACTGATACTGGGTTAACCCTATTTATACTGATACTGGGTTAACACTATTTATACTGATACTGGGTTAACCCTATTTATACTGATACTGGGTTTACCCTATTTATACTGATACTGGGTTAACCCTATTTATACTGATACTGGGTTTACCCTATTTATACTGATACTGGGTTAACCCTATTTATACTGATACTGGGTTAACACTATTTATACTGATACTGGGTTAACCCTATTTATACTGATACTGGGTTAACACTATTTATACTGATACTGGGTTAACCCTATTTATACTGATACTGGGTTAACCCTGTTTATACTGATACTGGGTTAACACTATTTATACTGATACTGGGTTAACCCTATTTATACTGATACTGGGTTAACACTATTTATACTGATACTGGGTTTACCCTATTTATACTGATACTGGGTTAACCCTGTTTATACTGATACTGGGTTAACCCTATTGGTGCGATGCATAGGGTGTTTTCCTTTTACGCCAGCGACCTGGGCTCACTGCCCTGCTGTTTGCTACAATGTTAATACCATAGGCTGCCCAACATCCATTGAACAAAGCGACACAATAATATGAGGGGAAGTATTTTTGTATAATATCAGTAAGTGTTGATTTAGAGTTGTCTTCTGGGTTCAGCCTTGTAGCTGCCTTTATCAATTGGGTGAAATGTAACTAATGACATCACAATGACATGTCCCAGTTTAAATCACCATGACAACCATTTCATTATTTCTCCAGAGCAGCAAGTAAATCTAGAGACTCAACCTTTGTAGAATCACAATCACCTTTATTCACCAAGTACATTTACACATACAGATAGATGTAGGATCTTCATTTGAGCCAGTTTACTACAGCAGGAAAATATTCCTGCAGCAACAGGAAATGTGAATTATTATCTGAATTGTAATTAATGGACATTTCTGTAGGGGTTGATACATTTTTCGTGAGGAAAACTCAAGTCTGAAATTTCTAAATGGAAATTACGAACTTCAGAAGCCTTTTAAACCTCAAAAACACTACAAGTTTTACATTTCCTGCATTACAGTTGATATTCAGTACAGTGGCTATACAGTTGATATACAGTACAGTGGATATACAGTTGATTTACAGAACAGTGGATATACAGTTGATATACAGTACAGTTGATATACAGTACAGTTGATATACAGTACAGTGACTATACAGTTGATATACAGTACAGTGACTATACAGTTGATATACAGTACAGTGGATATACAGTTTATAAACAGTACAGTGGATATACAGTTGATATACAGTACAGTGGATATACAGTTGATATACAGTACAGTGGATATACAGTTGATATACAGTACAGTGGATATACAGTACAGTGTATATACAGTTGATATACAGTAAGGTGACTATACAGTTGATATACAGTACAGTGGATATACAGTTGATAAACAGTACAGTGGATATACAGTTGATATACAGTACAGTGGATATACAGTTGTTATACAGTACAGTGGATATACAGTACAGTGGATATACAGTTGATAAACAGTACAGTGGATATACAGTTGATATACAGTACAGTGGATATACAGTACAGTGGATATACAGTTGATAAACAGTACAGTGGATATACAGTTGATATACAGTACAGTGGATATACAGTACAGTGGATATACAGTACAGTGGATATACAGTTGATATACAGTACAGTGGATATACAGTTGATATACAGTACAGTTGATATACAGTACAGTTGATATACAGTACAGTGGCTATACAGTTGATAAACAGTGGATGTTCACATTTACAGTATCAGTATAAATATATTTAAAATAGATGAACAGAGAGTTAATGCAGTATAGTTCAGTTATTTAGTGTTCAGTTCAGAGATGGCTTGATGTGGTGCAGCGTAGAGTGTATAGTCCTTTAGTCTCTATGGGCCAGTTGGTGAGGGCCACAGCATAGTCCTTTAGTCTCTATGGGCCAGATGGCCAGTTGGTGAGGGCCACAGCATAGTCCTTTAGTCTAGATGGGCCAGATGGCCAGTTGGTGAGGGCCACAGCATAGTCCTTTAGTCTCTATGGGCCAGGTGGCCAGTTGGTGAGGGCCACAGCATAGTCCTTTAGTCTCTATGGACCAGGTGGCCAGTTGATGAGGGCCACAGCATAGTCCTTTAGACTCTATGGGCCAGATGGCCAGTTGATGAGGGCCACAGCATAGTCCTTTAGTCTCTATGGGCCAGATGGCCAGTTGGTGAGGGCCACAGCGTAGTCCTTTAGTCTAGATGGGCCAGATGGCCAGTTGGTGAGGGCCACAGCTTAGTCCTTTAGTCTCTATGGGCCAGGTGGCCAGTTGGTGAGTGCCACAGCATAGTCCTTTAGTCTCTATGGGCCAGATGGCCAGTTGGTGAGGGCCACAGCATAGTCCTTTAGTCTCTATGGGCCAGATGGCCAGTTGGTGAGGGCCACAGCATAGTCCTCTAGTCTCTATGGGCCAGATGGCCAGTTGGTGAGGGCCACAGCATAGTCCTCTAGTCTCTATGGGCCAGATGGCCAGTTGGTGAGGGCCACAGCATAGTCCTTTAGTCTCTATGGGCCAGGTGGCCAGTTGGTGAGGGCCACAGCATAGTCCTTTAGTCTCTATGGGCCAGGTGGCCAGTTGGTGAGGGCCACAGCATAGTCCTTTAGTCTCTATGGGCCAGATGGCCAGTTGGTGAGGGCCACAGCATAGTCCTTTAGTCTCTTTGGGCCAGATGGCCAGTTGGTGAGGGCCACAGCATAGTCCTTTAGTCTAGATGGGCAGGATGGCCAGTTGGTGAGGGCCACAGCATAGTCCTTTAGTCTCTATGGGCCAGGTGGCCAGTTGGTGAGGGCCACAGCATAGTCCTTTAGTCTCTATGGGCCAGATGGCCAGTTGGTGAGGGCCACAGCATAGTCCTTTAGTCTAGATGGGCAGGATGGCCAGTTGGTGAGGGCCACAGCATAGTCCTTTAGTCTCTATGGGCCAGATGGCCAGTTGGTGAGGGCCACAGCATAGTCCTTTAGTCTCTATGGGCCAGGTGGCCAGTTGGTTAGGGCCACAGCATAGTCCTGTAGTCTCTATGGGCCAGATGGCCAGTTGGCGAGGGCCACAGCATAGTCCTTTAGTCTCTATGGGCCAGATGGCCAGTTGGTGATGGCCACAGCATAGTCCTTTAGTCTCTATGGGCCAGATGGCCAGTTGGTGAGGGCCACAGCATAGTCCTTTAGTCTCAATGGGCCAGATGGCCAGTTGGTGAGGGCCACAGCATAGTCCTTTAGTCTCTATGGGCCAGATGGCCAGTTGGTGAAGGCCACAGCATAGTCCTTTAGTCTCTATGGGCCAGGTGGCCAGTTGGTGAGGGCCACAGCATAGTCCTTTAGTCTCTATGGGCCAGGTGGCCAGTTGGTGAGGGCCACAGCATAGTCCTCTAGTCTCTATGGACCAGATGGCCAGCTGACGAGGGCCACAGCATAGTCCTTTAGTCTCTATGGGCCAGATGGCCAGTTGGTGAGGGCCACAGCATAGTCCTCTAGTCTTTATGGGCCAGATGGCCAGTTGGTGAGGGCCACAGCATAGTCCTTTAGTCTCTATGGGCCAGGTGGCCAGTTGGTGAGAGCCACAGCATAGTCCTTTAGTCTCTATGGACAAGATGGCCAGTTGGTGAGGGTCACAGCATAGTCCTCTAGTCTCTATGGGCCAGTTGGCCAGTTGGTGAGGGCCACAGCATAGTCCTTTAGTCTCTATGGGCCAGATGGCCAGTTGGTGAGGGCCACAGCATAGTCCTTTAGTCTCTATGGACCAGGTGGCCAGTTGGTGAGGGCCACAGCATAGTCCTTTAGTCTCTATGGGCCAGGTGGCCAGTTGGTGAGGGCCATAGCATAGTCCTTTAGTCTCTATGGGCCAGATGGCCAGTTGGTGAGGGCCACAGCATAGTCCTTTAGTCTGTATGGACCAGATGGCCAGTTGGTGAGGGCCACAGCATAGTCCTTTAGTCTCTATGGGCCAGATGGCCAGTTGGTGAGGGCCACAGCGTAGTCCTTTAGTCTAGATGGGCCAGATGGCCAGTTGGTGAGGGCCACAGCATAGTCCTTTAGTCTCTATGGGCCAGATGGCCAGTTGGTGAGGGCCACAGCATAGTCCTTTAGTCTCTATGGGCCAGATGGCCAGTTGGTGAGGGCCACAGCATAGTCCTTTAGTCTAGATGGGCCAGATGGCCAGTTGGTGAGGGCCACAGCATAGTCATTTAGTCTCTATGGGCCAGATGGCCAGTTGGTGAGGGCCACAGCATAGTCCTTTAGTCTCTATGGGCCAGGTGGCCAGTTGGTGAGGGCCACAGCATAGTCCTTTAGTCTCTATGGGCCAGATGGCCAGTTGGTGAGGGCCACAGCATAGTCCTTTAGTCTCTATGGGCCAGATGGCCAGTTGGTGAGGGCCACAGCATAGTCCTTTAGTCTCTTTGGGCCAGATGGCCAGTTGGTGAGGGCCACAGCATAGTCCTTTAGTCTAGATGGGCAGGATGGCCAGTTGGTGAGGCCCACAGCATAGTCCTTTAGTCTCTATGGGCCATGTGGCCAGTTGGTGAGGGCCACAGCATAGTCCTTTAGTCTCTATGGGCCAGATGGCCAGTTGGTGAGGGCCACAGCATAGTCCTTTATTCTAGATGGGCAGGATGGCCAGTTGGTGAGGGCCACAGCATAGTCCTTTAGTCTCTATGGGCCAGATGGCCAGTTGGTGAGGGCCACAGCATAGTCCTTTAGTCTCTATGGGCCAGGTGGCCAGTTGGTTAGGGCCACAGCATAGTCCTGTAGTCTCTATGGGCCAGATGGCCAGTTGGCGAGGGCCACAGCATAGTCCTTTAGTCTCTATGGGCCAGATGGCCAGTTGGTGATGGCCACAGCATAGTCCTTTAGTCTCTATGGGCCAGATGGCCAGTTGGTGAGGGCCACAGCGTAGTCCTTTAGTCTCAATGGGCCAGATGGCCAGTTGGTGAGGGCCACAGCATAGTCCTTTAGTCTCTATGGGCCAGATGGCCAGTTGGTGAAGGCCACAGCATAGTCCTTTAGTCTCTATGGGCCAGGTGGCCAGTTGGTGAGGGCCACAGCATAGTCCTTTAGTCTCTATGGGCCAGATGGCCAGTTGGTGAGGGCCACAGCATAGTCCTTTAGTCTCTATGGGCCAGGTGGCCAGTTGGTGAGGGCCACAGCATAGTCCTCTAGTCTCTATGGACCAGATGGCCAGCTGACGAGGGCCACAGCATAGTCCTTTAGTCTCTATGGGCCAGATGGCCAGTTGGTGAGGGCCACAGCATAGTCCTCTAGTCTCTATGGGCCAGATGGCCAGTTGGTGAGGGCCACAGCATAGTCCTTTAGTCTCTATGGGCCAGGTGGCCAGTTGGTGAGAGCCACAGCATAGTCCTTTAGTCTCTATGGACAAGATGGCCAGTTGGTGAGGGTCACAGCATAGTCCTCTAGTCTCTATGGGCCAGTTGGCCAGTTGGTGAGGGCCACAGCATAGTCCTTTAGTCTCTATGGGCCAGATGGCCAGTTGGTGAGGGCCACAGCATAGTCCTTTAGTCTCTATGGACCAGGTGGCCAGTTGGTGAGGGCCACAGCATAGTCCTTTAGTCTCTATGGGCCAGGTGGCCAGTTGGTGAGGGCCATAGCATAGTCCTTTAGTCTCTATGGGCCAGATGGCCAGTTGGTGAGGGCCACAGCATAGTCCTTTAGTCTGTATGGACCAGATGGCCAGTTGGTGAGGGCCACAGCATAGTCCTTTAGTCTCTATGGGCCAGATGGCCAGTTGGTGAGGGCCACAGCGTAGTCCTTTAGTCTAGATGGGCCAGTTGGCCAGTTGGTGAGGGCCACAGCATAGTCCTTTAGTCTCTATGGGCCAGGTGGCCAGTTGGTGAGGGCCACAGCATAGTCCTTTAGTCTCTTTGGGCCAGATGGCCAGTTGGTGAGGGCCACAGCATAGTCCTTTAGTCTAGATGGGCAGGATGGCCAGTTGGTGAGGGCCACAGCATAGTCCTTTAGTCTCTATGGGCCAGGTGGCCAGTTGGTGAGGGCCACAGCATAGTCCTTTAGTCTCTATGGGCCAGATGGCCAGTTGGTGAGGGCCACAGCATAGTCCTTTAGTCTAGATGGGCAGGATGGCCAGTTGGTGAGGGCCACAGCATAGTCCTTTAGTCTCTATGGGCCAGATGGCCAGTTGGTGAGGGCCACAGCATAGTCCTTTAGTCTCTATGGGCCAGGTGGCCAGTTGGTTAGGGCCACAGCATAGTCCTGTAGTCTCTATGGGCCAGATGGCCAGTTGGCGAGGGCCACAGCATAGTCCTTTAGTCTCTATGGGCCAGATAGCCAGTTGGTGATGGCCACAGCATAGTCCTTTAGTCTCTATGGGCCAGATGGCCAGTTGGTGAGGGCCACAGCATAGTCCTTTAGTCTCAATGGGCCAGATGGCCAGTTGGTGAGGGCCACAGCATAGTCCTTTAGTCTCTATGGGCCAGATGGCCAGTTGGTGAAGGCCACAGCATAGTCCTTTAGTCTCTATGGGCCAGGTGGCCAGTTGGTGAGGGCCACAGCATAGTCCTTTAGTCTCTATGGGCCAGGTGGCCAGTTGGTGAGGGCCACAGCATAGTCCTCTAGTCTCTATGGACCAGATGGCCAGCTGACGAGGGCCACAGCATAGTCCTTTAGTCTCTATGGGCCAGATGGCCAGTTGGTGAGGGCCACAGCATAGTCCTTTAGTCTCTATGGGCCAGATGGCCAGTTGGTGAGGGCCACAGCATAGTCCTTTAGTCTCTATGGGCCAGATGGCCAGTTGGTGAGGGCCACAGCATAGTCCTTTAGTCTAGATGGGCCAGATGGCCAGTTGGTGAGGGCCACAGCATAGTCATTTAGTCTCTATGGGCCAGATGGCCAGTTGGTGAGGGCCACAGCATAGTCCTTTAGTCTCTATGGGCCAGGTGGCCAGTTGGTGAGGGCCACAGCATAGTCCTTTAGTCTCTATGGGCCAGATGGCCAGTTGGTGAGGGCCACAGCATAGTCCTTTAGTCTCTATGGGCCAGATGGCCAGTTGGTGAGGGCCACAGCATAGTCCTTTAGTCTCTTTGGGCCAGATGGCCAGTTGGTGAGGGCCACAGCATAGTCCTTTAGTCTAGATGGGCAGGATGGCCAGTTGGTGAGGCCCACAGCATAGTCCTTTAGTCTCTATGGGCCATGTGGCCAGTTGGTGAGGGCCACAGCATAGTCCTTTAGTCTCTATGGGCCAGATGGCCAGTTGGTGAGGGCCACAGCATAGTCCTTTATTCTAGATGGGCAGGATGGCCAGTTGGTGAGGGCCACAGCATAGTCCTTTAGTCTCTATGGGCCAGATGGCCAGTTGGTGAGGGCCACAGCATAGTCCTTTAGTCTCTATGGGCCAGGTGGCCAGTTGGTTAGGGCCACAGCATAGTCCTGTAGTCTCTATGGGCCAGATGGCCAGTTGGCGAGGGCCACAGCATAGTCCTTTAGTCTCTATGGGCCAGATGGCCAGTTGGTGATGGCCACAGCATAGTCCTTTAGTCTCTATGGGCCAGATGGCCAGTTGGTGAGGGCCACAGCGTAGTCCTTTAGTCTCAATGGGCCAGATGGCCAGTTGGTGAGGGCCACAGCATAGTCCTTTAGTCTCTATGGGCCAGATGGCCAGTTGGTGAAGGCCACAGCATAGTCCTTTAGTCTCTATGGGCCAGGTGGCCAGTTGGTGAGGGCCACAGCATAGTCCTTTAGTCTCTATGGGCCAGATGGCCAGTTGGTGAGGGCCACAGCATAGTCCTTTAGTCTCTATGGGCCAGGTGGCCAGTTGGTGAGGGCCACAGCATAGTCCTCTAGTCTCTATGGACCAGATGGCCAGCTGACGAGGGCCACAGCATAGTCCTTTAGTCTCTATGGGCCAGATGGCCAGTTGGTGAGGGCCACAGCATAGTCCTCTAGTCTCTATGGGCCAGATGGCCAGTTGGTGAGGGCCACAGCATAGTCCTTTAGTCTCTATGGGCCAGGTGGCCAGTTGGTGAGAGCCACAGCATAGTCCTTTAGTCTCTATGGACAAGATGGCCAGTTGGTGAGGGTCACAGCATAGTCCTCTAGTCTCTATGGGCCAGTTGGCCAGTTGGTGAGGGCCACAGCATAGTCCTTTAGTCTCTATGGGCCAGATGGCCAGTTGGTGAGGGCCACAGCATAGTCCTTTAGTCTCTATGGACCAGGTGGCCAGTTGGTGAGGGCCACAGCATAGTCCTTTAGTCTCTATGGGCCAGGTGGCCAGTTGGTGAGGGCCATAGCATAGTCCTTTAGTCTCTATGGGCCAGATGGCCAGTTGGTGAGGGCCACAGCATAGTCCTTTAGTCTGTATGGACCAGATGGCCAGTTGGTGAGGGCCACAGCATAGTCCTTTAGTCTCTATGGGCCAGATGGCCAGTTGGTGAGGGCCACAGCGTAGTCCTTTAGTCTAGATGGGCCAGTTGGCCAGTTGGTGAGGGCCACAGCATAGTCCTTTAGTCTCTATGGGCCAGGTGGCCAGTTGGTGAGGGCCACAGCATAGTCCTTTAGTCTTTATGGGCCAGATGGCCAGTTGGTGAGGGCCACAGCATAGTCCTTTAGTCTCTTTGGGCCAGATGGCCAGTTGGTGAGGGCCACAGCATAGTCCTCTAGTCTCTATGGGCCAGATGGCCAGTTGGTGAGGGCCACAGCATAGTCCTTTAGTCTAGATGGGCCAGATGGCCAGTTGGTGAGGGCCACAGCATAGTCCTTTAGTCTCTATGGGCCAGGTGGCCAGTTGGTGAGGGCCACAGCATAGTCCTTTAGTCTCTTTGGGCCAGATACCCAGTTGGTGAGGGCCACAGCATAGTCCTTTAGTCTCTATGGGCCAGATGGCCAGTTGGTGAGGGCCACAGCATAGTCCTCTAGTCTCTATGGGCCAGATGGCCAGTTGGTGAGGGCCACAGCATAGTCCTTTAGTCTCTATGGGCCAGGTGGCCAGTTGGTGAGGGCCACAGCATAGTCCTTTAGTCTCTATGGACAAGATGGCCAGTTGGTGAGGGTCACAGCATAGTCCTCTAGTCTCTATGGGCCAGATAGCCAGTTGGTGAGGGCCACAGCATAGTCCTTTAGTCTCTATGGGCCAGAATGCCAGTTGGTGAGGGCCACAGCATAGTCCTTTAGTCTCTATGGACCAGGTGGCCAGTTGGTGAAGGCCACAGCATAGTCCTTTAGTCTCTATGGGCCAGGTGGCCAGTTGGTGAGGGCCATAGCATAGTTCTTTAGTCTCTATGTACCAGATGGCCAGTTGGTGAGGGCCACAGTATAGTCCTTTAGTCTCTATGGGCCAGATAACCAGTTGGTGAGGGCCACAGCATAGTCCTTTAGTCTCTATGGACCAGGTGGCCAGTTGGTGAGGGCCACAGCATAGTCCTTTAGTCTCTATGGGCCAGATGGCCAGTTGGTGAGGGCCACAGCATAGTCCTTTAGTCTCTATGGACCAGGTGGCCAGTTGGTGAGGGCCACAGCATAGTCCTTTAGTCTCTATGGGCCAGGTGGCCAGTTGGTGAGGGCCATAGCATAGTCCTTTAGTCTCTATGGGCCAGATGGCCAGTTGGTGAGGGCCACAGCATAGTCCTTTAGTCTGTATGGACCAGATGGCCAGTTGGTGAGGGCCACAGCATAGTCCTTTAGTCTCTATGGGCCAGATGGCCAGTTGGTGAGGGCCACAGCGTAGTCCTTTAGTCTAGATGGGCCAGTTGGCCAGTTGGTGAGGGCCACAGCATAGTCCTTTAGTCTCTATGGGCCAGGTGGCCAGTTGGTGAGGGCCACAGCATAGTCCTTTAGTCTTTATGGGCCAGATGGCCAGTTGGTGAGGGCCACAGCATAGTCCTTTAGTCTCTTTGGGCCAGATGGCCAGTTGGTGAGGGCCACAGCATAGTCCTCTAGTCTCTATGGGCCAGATGGCCAGTTGGTGAGGGCCACAGCATAGTCCTTTAGTCTAGATGGGCCAGATGGCCAGTTGGTGAGGGCCACAGCATAGTCCTTTAGTCTCTATGGGCCAGGTGGCCAGTTGGTGAGGGCCACAGCATAGTCCTTTAGTCTCTTTGGGCCAGATACCCAGTTGGTGAGGGCCACAGCATAGTCCTTTAGTCTCTATGGGCCAGATGGCCAGTTGGTGAGGGCCACAGCATAGTCCTCTAGTCTCTATGGGCCAGATGGCCAGTTGGTGAGGGCCACAGCATAGTCCTTTAGTCTCTATGGGCCAGGTGGCCAGTTGGTGAGGGCCACAGCATAGTCCTTTAGTCTCTATGGACAAGATGGCCAGTTGGTGAGGGTCACAGCATAGTCCTCTAGTCTCTATGGGCCAGATAGCCAGTTGGTGAGGGCCACAGCATAGTCCTTTAGTCTCTATGGGCCAGAATGCCAGTTGGTGAGGGCCACAGCATAGTCCTTTAGTCTCTATGGACCAGGTGGCCAGTTGGTGAAGGCCACAGCATAGTCCTTTAGTCTCTATGGGCCAGGTGGCCAGTTGGTGAGGGCCATAGCATAGTTCTTTAGTCTCTATGTACCAGATGGCCAGTTGGTGAGGGCCACAGTATAGTCCTTTAGTCTCTATGGGCCAGATAACCAGTTGGTGAGGGCCACAGCATAGTCCTTTAGTCTCTATGGACCAGGTGGCCAGTTGGTGAGGGCCATAGCATAGTCCTTTAGTCTCTATGGGCCAGATAACCAGTTGGTGAGGGCCACAGCATAGTCCTTTAGTCTCTATGGACCAGGTGGCCAGTTGGTGAGGGCCACAGCTTAGTCCTTTAGTCTCTATGGGCCAGGTGGCCAGTTGGTGAGGGCCACAGCATAGTCCTCTAGTCTCTATGGGCCAGATGGCCAGTTGGTGAGGGCCACATCATGGGGAAAGAAACTGTTCAGATGGGGGTCTATAACATCCAATCACAGAGGTTTACAGCAGCTGACAGTTGTAATGTTATTGATAATAACTCAAACTGCCTTATTCAGATAAAGACAATCTCTGTACAGATGTAGGATCTTAATTTGAGCAACCTGTTGCAGGAAAACTTTAACTTGTACTGTATTTGAGTTTGTTTAAGTTTTTTAAAAAGTTTCTGAAGATGATAAATTCAATTTTTCCATTTGAAAATGTTTCATTAATTATAATCTACGTAATAATTAAAATGTCCTGTTGCTGCAGGAACATTTTCCTGCTGTAGCAAACTGGCTCAAATTAAGATCCAACATCTGTAGCAATATACCTCTCTTTAATGTACATGGCTCTATCAGGATTCACTTTTGACCATTTGACATCTTTTATTTACTGTTGTTTAGGCTGGTTGAATGAGTTGTCTATGAAAGCTACTTCATCTGCAAGAATACAAGCTGCTGCACCAGTGACTGTAAGTTATGTGATTTGCTCATGTGAAATAAAAAATTTGTTTGTAGCCTACGCAGTTACAAAATGGCTGTTGAAACTGTGGCACATATTTCTCGGTAACATTAAATAAATGTGTTGGTATGTAGGAAAGACGGGCAGACTCTCGTACTGTAGGTCTAGGCTACCTACAAACTATTATAAGGTTAGGTCGACGTCAGACATTCAATAGTCAGAGTAGGTTGGAGCTATGATCACTTATCATACTGACACACCTGATGGGCTCTGTGAACTGATCTGAACAGGTTTAGGCTGGTCATCTATGATATGTAGGCTATAGCCGAGGTATAGACCTCGATCTGCATATCACTAACAAACTTCTATTATACATTATAACCTAGCCTACTTTACATAATATAACACCTCTTACTTGTTGCAAATAAACTTTCTGAATGGATCAAAGATTTCCCCCTCAGATCAATCATGTCCGTTTTAGCCCTTCTGTCTACATTCTCAGACACGTTTAGAAAACAACAGATTGAAAGACAATAAATATCCTACTTTTATTTCACACAAATAATTGTGAGACATGGCCTTGTGTTGCTGTACTGTCTAGAACTACCTTCAAAAACAGTTACTTATTATTATTATTATTATTGACAGTTACCATGGAGATGTCATTTCACAGCTACATATTCATGTGATTGCATTAAATCATCTGATTGTTTCTATGTCTGTTAGTAAATGTTTTATAGGAGATAATTAATAAATGATAACAAGAATTACTGTGTTAACCACAACCAACATGTTGGATCTCTGTTTAGGGGTCAGTGCTCTAAAATGAGTCTCTCTGGGGAGAGAGAGGAGGGGGTCCCTGCCTCTAAACTGAGTCTCTCTGGGGAGAGAGAGGAGGGGGGCCCTGCCTCTAAAATGAGTCTCTCTGGGGAACATGTCACCAAAGCTAAGAGGTGAGATGACAATTTTTTAAATAATTATTAACAGTTTATTTCCAAAATGCATCACATTTGTTTTTTCATTAGAAATGGTTGCTTATGGGTACCTTCAATATTACTGTTCTCAGATTTAGTTAATAGATTTTAGATGGGTATATCTTTATTAAATTATTATTACTATTATTACTGTCCTTCAATATTACTGTTCTCAGATTTAGTTAATAGATTTTAGATGGGTATATCTTTATTAAATTATTATTACTATTATTACTGTCCTCTTTTTCAAGATGTGGCCGATTTAAACAGACAGAATACATTTTTAAAAGAAGATAAAAATTTTTTTTACGACATCCTGTTTCTAAATGGCTGCTGGGTAAATTGCATCTAAATCTTCGTTCGTAGGGATCGAATTGAGCGAATGATGCACAGGTTCACTGAGTTACAAACCAAAAGGACAGGTCTAGCAAATTGATTTGTAGATCTGACCTAGTTGCTACCTCAGATTATGAGCCTAGCAGGTGTCTGGAATGAGTTATGTAGTACCCACAGAAGGCCACAGGGAGGAGCAAGAGAGCTATAAACCCATACTGTTTTTACCTTAAAAACCCTGAACGTAACAATCAATCAAATGTATTTATAAAGCCCTTTTTACATCAGCAGATGTCACAAAGTGCTATACAGAAACTCTAACCCTACGTATTACCTATTTTAGCCTTAACCCCTAACCCTAATTCTCGGGTAGGGTAGCCTAGAACACTTTTCGAAACTGTTTTGGTAATAACATTATGTTAGTAAATAGAACTATAGCACCAAACAGCATTTAGATTATTTTGTTAATCAAAACCTGTCTAAGCATTTAGCTTTTATTGTTTTGTTATTTTATTATATTTATTATTGGAAGGCAGAACATTTGACAAACAAGACACATTAGTTTTATTTTCAAATGTGGTTTGAACTGGGTGACCTAGTAACCTCTATGTGAAAGTCCAGCAACAGGAATGGGATAGGTGGGGCAGGTTTGAGATCTAAGGAATTAACAAGAAAAATACACTTTATTTCTCAGCTGTCTCACCAATGTCTGTACATGAATTAATAACTTTTAATTGCTAAATATTTCCACTAGATGGCAGCATAAGACCACGAAGCGTCAGCTATAGGCTACAAGCAGCAATATGATTGAAGTAAAATAGCATGAAACCACAGACTTTATGTCCCATGATTTTCTAAAATGGTCACACATTACTTTAGTTAGCTGTATATCTTGTATTAGGGCTGTGTTGCTTTTGGGAGAGCAAAAATATAGTGATTATAGCAGGTATTGAACCCCGGGTAAATAATCACTAGTCAGAACCTCAACCTCAGTAAACATTCATTATAAAAAATCATCTTAATATCTGATATTGCGAGTAAACAACCTCGGAATAGAAAAGACAAGAGTGCGTCTTCCAGCCCACCAATAAATTACATAATTCAACCCTCCCGGTTAGTAAATTTACCTCAACATGCCCTTCGCTTTCAGATAAAAACAGGTAATAATAAACATGAATCATCATTATATTACTTCACAGTAATCTGTTAAATGCTTTTTCAGTCCTTCCTCTTGTGTTAGCAGTGTGGAAAGGGACAGAAAGAAGCACACAGGAGTTTTCCTGTGAGGGGGAGTGGTGGTGTATCCAGGGAGAAAACTAATCTTCTGAAATGTCATTTGTGGTCTTATGCTGCCATCTATTGGAATTATGTAGCAACTGCAGTAGTACTGAATAATGCATAATTCCTTACTAAAATAGTAATTACTCAGAATTGCAAAATATACAATCTTCTAGATAATTTTACCACTTACAACCATAAAATAACCACTTATAGCATAACAAACAATTAAATTGACATAAACCAAAAACACCATACATTTAGTTTATTTAGTTAATTACCAAATTGAGCCGGTCGGTCACATTTTAGAGTGAGGCAGATATATATCATTTTGCAAAATAAACATGATTTTTGTCTCTCTGAAATGAAACCATCTAGATTTTAAACAAATCACTGTATGTGAGAGATGTAATGTTTGTCTCTGTTGTGTTGAAGTACAATCAAGCAGGAGAGACCAGCCTCCCCTGTTCCCAGCTGTGTGTCCATGAAGAGTGACTGGTCTATGGAGCCTCCTATACAGTTTAGAGAGGGAGTCTTTTCTACTGAACAAAGGTAAGAAGAACTCATGGGTCATGGTCAGTGAGTTAAACAACACTGTCTCTAGTCATTTCTCCTCTCCCATTTTCCCATTTATTTTGTTGTTTTCATAATCCATAAGGTAATTATTCTGTCCATTTTCATAGTCCTAAAACAATATTAAACACAACATTCCCTCAGTGTGTGTGTGTGTGTGTGCACTCCCTGGATGAAGAGATATAATCTCCATTCTGATAGCCTAGTCAGTTTTACACCTACCTACATGTACATATCAACTATATTACCTAAACTACCTGGTACCCCTGCACATTGACTCAGTACTGGTACTCCTCATAGCCTCATTATTACCTCAACTACGTGGTACCCCTGCATATTGACTCAGTACTGGTAATCCTTATAGCCTCATTATTACCTCAACAATCTGGTACCCTGCACATTGACTCAGTACTGGTACTCCTTATAGTCTCATTATTACCTCAACTACCTGGTACCCCTGCACATTGACTCAGTACTGGTACTCCTTATAGTCTCATTATTACCTCAACTACCTGGTACCCCTGCACATTGACTCAGTACTGGTACTCCTTATAGCCTCATTATTACCTCAACTACCTGGTACCCCTGCACATTGACTCAGTACTGGTACTCCTTATAGTCTCATTATTACCTCAACTACCTGGTACCCCTGCACATTGACTCAGTACTGGTACTCCTTATAGTCTCATTATTACCTCATACTACCTGGTACCCCTGCACATTGACTCAGTACTGATACTCCTTATAGTCTCATTATTACCTCAACTACCTGGTACCCCTGCACATTGACTCAGTACTGGTTCTCCTTATAGTCTCATTATTACCTCAACTACCTGGTACCCTGCACATTGACTCAGTACTGGTACTCCTTATAGTCTCATTATTACCTCAACTACCTGGTACCCTGCACATTGACTCAGTACTGGTACTCCTTATAGTCTCATTATTAACTCAACTACCTGGTACCCCTAAACATTGACTCAGTACTGGTACTCCTTATAGTCTCATTATTACCTCAACTACCTGGTACTCCTGCACATTGACTCAGTACTGGTACTCCTTATAGTCTCATTATTACCTCAACTACCTGGTACCCTGCACATTGACTCAGTACTGGTACTCCTTATAGTCTCATTATTACCTCAACTACCTGGTACCCTGCACATTGACTCAGTACTGGTTCTCCTTATAGTCTCATTATTACCTCAACTACCTGGTACCCCTAAACATTGACTCAGCACTGGTACTCCTTATAGCCTCATTATTACCTCAACTACCTGGTACCCTGCACATTGACTCAGTACTGGTTCTCCTTATAGTCTCATTATTACCTCAACTACCTGGTACCCTGCACATTGACTCAGTACTGGTACTCCTTATAGTCTCATTATTACCTCAACTACCTGGTACCCTGCACATTGACTCAGTACTGGTTCTCCTTATAGTCTCATTATTACCTCAACTACCTGGTATCCCTGCACATTGACTCAGTACTGGTACTCCTTATAGTCTCATTATTACCTCAACTACCTGGTACCCCTGCACATTGACTCAGTACTGGTACTCCTTATAGTCTCATTATTACCTCAACTACCTGGTACCCCTGCACATTGACTCAGTACTGGTACTCCTTATAGTCTCATTATTACCTCAACTACCTGGTACCCCTGCACATTGACTCAGTACTGGTTCTCCTTATAGCCTCATTATTGTTAGAAACTGGATCAGCAGCACTACAAGGTATCACGTCTGGTGAACAGGTGAACAGGTCAGAGTTCATATCCTCAGGCAGACCAGTAGAAACTGGATCAGCAGCACTACAAGGTATCACGTCTGGTGAACAGGTCAGAGTTCATATCCTCAGTCAGACCAGTAGAAACTGGATCAGCAGCACTACAAGGTATCACGTCTGGTGCATCATGTATCAGTACTGATAGGATGGAAAGAAAGGGAGCGCTGTTCTTGGATCAGGCCTAAAGCTACTGGTTATATTGTAATCTGATTGTAATAGTCCTAAAGCTACTAGTTATATTTTAATATGATTGTAATAGGCCAAAAACTACTGGTTATTTTTTAATCTGATTGTAATAGTCCTAAAGCTACTGGTTATATTTTAATATGATTGTAATAGTCCTAAAGCTACTGGTTATATTTTAATATGATTGTAATAGTCCTAAAGCTACTGGTTATATTTTAATATGATTGTAATAGGCCTAAAGCTACTGGTTATATTTTAATCTGATTGTAATAGTCCTAAAGCTACTGGTTATATTTTAATATGATTGTAATAGGCCTAAAGTCTACTGGTTATATTTTAATATGATTGTAATATTCCTAAAGCTACTGGTTATATTTTAATATGATCGTAATATTCCTAAAGCTACTGGTTATATTTTAATATGATCGTAATAGACCTAAAGCTACTGGTTATATTTGAATCTGATTGAAATAGGCCTAAAGCTTTTGGTTATATTTTAATATGATTGTAATAGGCCTAAAGCTACTGGTTATATTTTAATATGATCGTAATAGTCCTAAAGCTACTGGTTATATTTTAATATGATCGTAATAGTCCTAAAGCTACTGGTTATATTTTAATATGATTGTAATAGGCCTAAAGCTACTGGTTATATTTTAATCTGATTGTAATAGTCCTAAAGCTACTGGTTATATTTTAATATGATTGTAATAGGCCTAAAGTCTACTGGTTATATTTTAATATGATTGTAATATTCCTAAAGCTACTGGTTATATTTTAATATGATCGTAATATTCCTAAAGCTACTGGTTATATTTTAATATGATCGTAATAGACCTAAAGCTACTGGTTATATTTTAATCTGATTGAAATAGGCCTAAAGCTTTTGGTTATATTTTAATATGATTGTAATAGGCCTAAAGCTACTGGTTATATTTTAATATGATCGTAATAGTCCTAAAGCTACTGGTTATATTTTAATATGATTGTAATAGGCCTAAAGCTACTGGTTATATTTTAATCTGATTGTAATAGTCATAAAGCTACTGGTTATATTTTAATATGATTGTAATAGGCCTAAAGCTATTGGTTATATTTTAATATGATTGTTATAGGCCTAAAGCTACTGGTTATATTTTAATATGATTGTAATAGTCATAAAGCTACTGGTTATATTTTAATATGATTGTAATAGGCCTAAAGCTATTGGTTATATTTTAATATGATTGTTATAGGCCTAAAGCTACTGGTTATATTTTAATATGATTGTAATAGACCTAAAGCCTACTGGTTATATTTTAATATGATTGTAATAGGCCTAAAGCTACTGGTTATATTTTAATATGATTGTAATAGGCCTAAAGCTATTGGTTATATTTTAATATGATTGTTATAGGCCTAAAGCTACTGGTTATATTTTAATATGATTGTAATAGACCTAAAGCCTACTGGTTATATTTTAATATGATTGTAATAGGCCTAAAGCTACTGGTTATATTTTAATATGATTGTAATAGTCCTAAAGCTACTGGTTATATTTTAATATGATTGTAATAGGCCTAAAGCCTACTGGTTATATTTTAATATGATTGTAATAGTCCTAAAGCTACTAGTTATATTTTAATATGATTGAAAGAGGCCTAAAGCTACTGGTTATATTTTAATATGATTGTAATAGTCCTAAAGCTACTAGTTATATTTTAATATGATTGTAATAGGCCTAAAGCTACTGGTTATATTTTAATATGATTGTAATAGTCCTAAAGCTACTAGTTATATTTTAATCTGATTGAAAGAGGCCTAAAGCTACTGGTTATATTTTAATCTGATTGTAATAGGCCAAAAGCTACTGGTTATATTTTAATATGATTGTAATAGTCCTAAAGCTACTGGTTATATTTTAATATGATTGTAATAGTCCTAAAGCTACTGGTTATATTTTAATCTGATTGTAATAGGCCAAAAGCTACTGGTTATATTTTAATATGATTGTAATAGTCCTAAAGCTACTGGTTATATTTTAATATGATTGTAATAGGCCTAAAGCTACTGGTTTTATTTCAATATGATCGTAATAGGCCTAAAGCTACTGGTTATATTTTAATATGATTGTAATAGTCCTAAAGCTACTGGTTATATTTTAATATGATTGTAATAGGCCTAAAGCTACTGGTTATATTTTAATCTGATTGTAATAGTCATAAAGCTATTGGTTATATTTTAATATGATTGTAATAGTCATAAAGCTACTGGTTATATTTTAATATGATTGTAATAGGCCTAAAGCTACTGGTTATATTTTAATATGATTGTAATAGTCCTAAAGCTATTGGTTATATTTTAATATGATTGTAATAGTCATAAAGCTACTGGTTATATTTTAATATGATTGTAATAGGCCTAAAGCTACTGGTTATATTTTAATCTGATTGTAATAGGCCAAAAGCTACTGGTTATATTTTAATATGATTGTAATAGTCCTAAAGCTACTGGTTATATTTTAATATGATTGTAATAGTCCTAAAGCTACTGGTTATATTTTAATATGATTGTAATAGGCCTAAAGCTACTGGTTATATTTTAATATGATTGTAATAGGCCTAAAGCTACTGGTTATATTTTAATATGATTGTAATAGGCCTAAAGCTACTGGTTATATTTTAATCTGATTGTAATAGGCCAAAAGCTACTGGTTATATTTTAATATGATTGTAATAGTCCTAAAGCTACTGGTTATATTTTAATATGATTGTAATAGTCCTAAAGCTACAGGTTATATTTTAATATGATTGTAATAGGCCTAAAGCTACTGGTTAAATTTTAATATGATTGTAATAGGCCTAAAGCTACTGGTTATATTTTAATCTGATTGTAATAGGCCTAAAGCTACTGGTTATATTTTAATATGATTGTAATAGTCCTAAAGCTACTGGTTATATTTTAATATGATTGTAATAGTCCTAAAGCTATTGGTTATATTTTAATATGATTGTAATAGTCATAAAGCTACTGGTTATATTTTAATATGATTGTAATAGGCCTAAAGCTACTGGTTATATTTTAATCTGATTGTAATAGGCCAAAAGCTACTGGTTATATTTTAATATGATTGTAATAGTCCTAAAGCTACTGGTTATATTTTAATATGATTGTAATAGTCCTAAAGCTACTGGTTATATTTTAATATGATTGTAATAGGCCTAAAGCTACTGGTTATATTTTAATATGATTGTAATAGACCTAAAGCTACTGGTTATATTTTAATATGATTGTAATAGGCCTAAAGCTTTTGGTTATATTTTAATATGATTGTAATAGACCTAAAGCTACTGGTTATATTTTAATATGATTGTAATAGGCCTAAAGCTACTGGTTATATTTTAATATGATTGTAATAGACCTAAAGCTACTGGTTATATTTTAATATGATTGTAATAGGCCTAAAGCTACTGGTTATATTTTAATATGATTGTAATAGGCCTAAAGCTACTGGTTATATTTTAATATGATTGTAATAGGCCTAAAGCTACTGGTTATATTTTAATCTGATTGTAATAGTCCTAAAGCTACTGGTTATATTTTAATATGATTGTAATAGGCCTAAAGCTACTGGTTATATTTTAATCTGATTGTAATAGTCCTAAAGCTACTGGTTATATTTTAATATGATTGTAATAGTCCTAAAGCTACTGGTTATATTTTAATATGATTGTAATAGTCATAAAACTACTGATTATACTTTAATATGATTGTAATAGGCCTAAAGCTACTGGTTATATTTTAATCTTATTGAAAGAGGCCTAAAGCTACTGGTTATATTTTAATATGATTGTAATAGGCCTAAAGCTACTGGTTATATTTTAATATGATTGTAATAGTCCTAAAGCTACTGGTTATATTTTAATATGATTATAATAGTCCTAAAGCTACTGGTTATATTTAATATGATTGTAATAGTCCTAAAGCTACTGGTTATGTTTTAATATGATTGTAATAGGCCTAAAGCTACTGGTTATATTTTAATATGATTGTAATAGTCCAAAAGCTACTGGTTATATTTTTATATGATTGTAATAGTCCTAAAGCTACTGGTTATATTTTAATATGATTGTAATAGGCCTAAAGCTACTGGTTTTATTTAATATGATTGTAATAGTCCTAAAGCTACTGGTTATGTTTTAATATGATTGTAATAGGCCTAAAGCTACTGGTTATATTTTAATATGATTGTAATAGTCCAAAAGCTACTGGTTATATTTTTATATGATTGTAATAGTCCTAAAGCTACTGGTTATATTTTAATATGATTGTAATAGGCCTAAAGCTACTGGTTTTATTTAATATGATTGTAATAGTCCTAAAGCTACTGGTTATGTTTTAATATGATTGTAATAGGCCTAAAGCTACTGGTTATATTTTAATATGATTGTAATAGTCCAAAAGCTACTGGTTATATTTTTATATGATTGTAATAGTCCTAAAGCTACTGGTTATATTTTAATATGATTGTAATAGGCCTAAAGCTACTGGTTTTATTTAATATGATTGTAATAGTCCTAAAGCTACTGGTTATGTTTTAATATGATTGTAATAGGCCTAAAGCTACTGGTTATATTTTAATATGATTGTAATAGTCCAAAAGCTACTGGTTATATTTTTATATGATTGTAATAGTCCTAAAGCTACTGGTTATATTTTAATATGATTGTAATAGGCCTAAAGCTACTGGTTTTATTTAATATGATTGTAATAGTCCTAAAGCTACTGGTTATGTTTTAATATGATTGTAATAGGCCTAAAGCTACTGGTTATATTTTAATATGATTGTAATAGGCCTAAAGCTACTGGTTTTATTTAATATGATTGTAATAGTCCTAAAGCTACTGGTTATGTTTTAATATGATTGTAATAGGCCTAAAGCTACTGGTTATATTTTAATATGATTGTAATAGGCCTAAAGCTACTGGTTTTATTTAATATGATTGTAATAGTCCTAAAGCTACTGGTTATATTTTAATATGATTATAATAGTCCTAAAGCTACTGGTTATATTTAATATGATTGTAATAGTCCTAAAGCTACTGGTTATGTTTTAATATGATTGTAATAGGCCTAAAGCTACTGGTTATATTTTAATATGATTGTAATAGTCCAAAAGCTACTGGTTATATTTTTATATGATTGTAATAGTCCTAAAGCTACTGGTTATATTTTAATATGATTGTAATAGGCCTAAAGCTACTGGTTTTATTTAATATGATTGTAATAGTCCTAAAGCTACTGGTTATGTTTTAATATGATTGTAATAGGCCTAAAGCTACTGGTTATATTTTAATGTGATTGTAATAGGCCTAAAGCCTACTGGTTATATTTTAATATGATTGTAATAGTCCTAAAGCTACTGGTTATATTTTAATATGATTGTAATATGCCTAAAGCTACTGGTTTTATTTTAATATGATTGTAATAGGCCTAAAGCTACTGGTTATATTTTAATATGATTGTAATAGGCCTAAAGCTACTGGTTATATTTTAATATGATTGTAATATGCCTAAAGCTACTGGTTATATTTTAATATGATTGTAATAGGCCTAAAGCTACTGGTTATATTTTAATATGATTGTAATAGTCCTAAAGCTACTGGTTATATTTTAATATGATTGTAATAGGCCTAAAGCTACTGGTTATATTTTAATGCTCATCTTGCTTTTCATTTGAAGCATAATTTCATTGCTTGTTTCTATCAACTTTAAAGACATTTGCAACTTTGTATTTGTAGTCAACTTTGTTCTAAAGTTATCAGTGGTCACAGAGAGACTGATAAACCATGTGATTCTATGTTTAGCTGAGATCTTCTGTGTATAAAGTGATGCGGGAGGGTAATAAAAGCATTTAACGACACACTCAGCTGTTCCACGTTAATAACGATGGTTTTGGGAAACAGCTTAGAGATTTAACGATGCTCCTACGAAGGTTTTAATGATGAACTGAGCTTTAATATGCTTTTGGGAAACCAGGTCCTGGATAAAAACATCTGCAGAATTCAAAAGTAAATGTTTTACATTCAGATCTCATATTACTGGATTTATTATTTTATGTATAATTTGTACAGTTCTTTATTAAACATGTAGTTCTTTGTTACATTTGACTGTGTAAAACCTAGCAGTACTACTGATTTCTCTGAGAGTGAGGCAGATATATATTATTACTGTGTAAAACCTAGCAGTACTACTGATTTCTCTGAGAGTGAGGCAGATATATATTATTACTGTGTAAAACCTAGCAGTACTACTGATTTCTCTGAGAGTGAGGCAGATATATAGTATTACTGTGTAAAACCTAGCAGTACTACTGATTTCTCTGAGAGTGAGGCAGATATATATTATTACTGTGTAAAACCTAGCAGTACTACTGATTTCTCTGAGAGTGAGGCAGATATATATTATTACTGTGTAAAACCTATCAGTACCACTGATTTCACTGAGAGTGAGGCAGATATATATTATTACTGTGTAAAACCTAGCAGTACTACTGATTTCTCTGAGAGTGAGGCAGATATATATTATTACTGCGTAAAACCTATCAGTACCACTGATTTCACTGAGAGTGAGGCAGATATATATTATTACTGTGTAAAACCTAGCAGTACTACTGATTTCTCTGAGAGTGAGGCAGATATATATTATTACTGTGTTAAACCTAGCAGTACTACTGATTTCACTGAGAGTGAGGCAGATATATATTATTACTGTGTAAAACCTAGCAGTACTACTGATTTCTCTGAGAGTGAGGCAGATATATAGAATTACTGTGTAAAACCTAGCAGTACTACAGATTTCTCTGAGAGTGAGGCAGATATATATTATTACTGTGTAAAACCTAGCAGTACTACTGATTTCTCTGAGAGTGAGGCAGATATATATTATTACTGTGTAAAACCTAGCAGTACTACTGATTTCTCTGAGAGTGAGGCTGATATATATTATTACTGTGTAAAACCTAGCAGTACTACTGATTTCTCTGAGAGTGAGGCAGATATATATTATTACTGTGTAAAACCTAGCAGTACTACTGATTTCTCTGAGAGTGAGACAGATATATATTATTACTGTGTAAAACCTAGCAGTACTACTGATTTCTCTGAGAGTGAGGCAGATATATATTATTACTGTGTAAAACCTAGCAGTACTACTGATTTCTCTGAGAGTGAGGCAGATATATATTATTACTGTGTAAAACCTAGCAGTACTACTGATTTCTCTGAGAGTGAGGCAGATATATAGAATTACTGTGTAAAACCTAGCAGTACTACTGATTTCTCTGAGAGTGAGGCAGATATATAGTATTACTGTGTAAAACCTAGCAGTACTACTGATTTATCTGAGAGTGAGGCAGATATATATTATTACTGTGTAAAACCTAGCAGTACTACAGATTTCTCTGAGAGTGAGGCAGATATATATTATTACTGTGTAAAACCTAGCAGTACTACTGATTTCTCTGAGAGTGAGGCTGATATATATTATTACTGTGTAAAACCTAGCAGTACTACTGATTTCTCTGAGAGTGAGGCAGATATATATTATTACTGTGTAAAACCTAGCAGTACTACTGATTTCTCTGAGAGTGGGGCAGATATATATTATTACTGAATAAAACCAGCTGTACTACTGGTTCCTCTGAGAGTGAGGCAGATATATATTATTACTGTGTAAAACCTAGCAGTACTACTGATTTCTCTGAGAATGAGGCAGATATATATTATTACTGTGTAAAACCTAGCAGTACTACTGATTACTCTGAGAGTGAGGCAGATATATATTATTACTGTGTTAAACCTAGCAGTACTACTGATTTATCTGAGAGTGAGGCAGATTTATATTATTACTGGGTAAAACCTAGCAGTACTACTAATTTCTCTGAGAGTGGGGCAGATATATATTATTACTGTATAAAACCTAGCAGTACTACTGATTTCTCTGAGAGTGAGGCAGATATATATTATTACTGTGTAAAACCTAGCAGTACTACTGATTTCTCTGAGAGTGAGGCAGATATATATTATTACTGTGTAAAACCTAGCAGTACTACTGATTTCTCTGAGAATGAGGCAGATATATATTATTACTTTGTAAAACCTAGCAGTACTACTGATTACTCTGAGAGTGAGGCAGATATATATTATTACTGTGTAAAACCTAGCAGTACTACTGATTCCTCTGAGAGTGAGGCAGATATATATTATTACTGTGTAAAACCTAGCAGTACTACTGATTTCTCTGAGAGTGGGAAAGATATATATTATTACTGTGTAAAACCTAGCAGTACTACTGATTTCTCTGAGAGTGAGGCAGATATATATTATTACTGTGTTAAACCTAGCAGTACTACTGATTTATCTGAGAGTGAGGCAGATTTATATTATTGCTGTGTAAAACCTAGCAGTACTACTGATTTCTCTGAGAGTGGGGCAGATATATATTATTACTGTGTAAAACCTAGCAGTACTACTGATTTCTCTGAGAGTGAGGCAGATATATAGCATTCAGGAAAAAAACATGATTATTTGTCTCTTTGAAAGGAAACCATCAAGTGATAGATTTTAAACAAATACTTGTCTGTCATTGAACAACCCCCTGCCGTGATTAGATAGTGGAAAAAAACATGGATATATAGTGTTTTGGAATGAAACCCTTCAATTGCTTATAATACCATTAGTTCCCAACAGTTACAATGTTGTATTTTAATAAAAATATATAATAAAATGCAGAACCCCTGCAAAATGCGGAGCACCAGGCTGGAAACCACTGATCTGAAACCTTTAGGATATTCAGCAATGCACTGTGGGGACACTGTGGGGACAGACATAAATCTCTTGGCATGTTTTATTAACTATATATGTTGTCTCTGACCTGGTATCAGTGACATGACATCATCATCTTTAGTCTAGATTAGACTAGAGGCTGAAGGTCTGTTTCTGTTGTGTTGAAGCCCAATCCATCAGGAGAGACCAGACTCACCCAGCTGTCTGTCCATGAATAATGACGGGTCTATGGACATTTTCTATGATTGCGAAGATGGAGACTTTTCTGCATTTACAGGGTAAGTAGTACTCATGGTGTATTAGTCACATACATAAAGTGTCACGGCCGTCGCCGGAATGAGACCAAGGGGCAGCGTGCTGAGCGTACATTTCTTTATTTATAATGTCGCCAACAAAAAAGAAACAAAGGCACGACCGTGAAGCTTATAAGGCTATAGTGCCCCTAACAAAGACAACTTCCCACAAACACAAACGGGGAAAAGGCTGCCTAAGTATGATTCCCAATCAGAGACAACGATAGACAGCTGTCCCTGATTGAGAGACCATACCCGGCCTAAACATAGAAACACAAAAACCTAGAAAACAGAACATAGAATGCCCACCCAAATCACACCCTGACCAAACCAAATAGAGACATAAAACGGCTCTCTAAGGTCAGGGCATGACATTAGCAGATGTTATTTACAATGACGGCCTAGGAACAGTGGGTTAATAACTGCCTTGTTCAGGGGCAGATGTTTACCTTGTCAGCTCAGGGATTCGATCTAGCAATCTTTCAGTTACTGGCCCAACACTCTAACCACGAGGCTACCTGCCGCCCAGACATACATGGTATTACATGTTATACATAATTATTATACATAAATCATTGCCAAAAGCACAAGACACTTGCATATAGGTCTATATTATTAATGGATTGATTATATATGTCACGTTCTGACCTTTATTTCCTTTGTTTTATCTTTATTTAGTATGGTCAGGGCGTGAGTTGGGGTGGGCAGTCTATGTTAGTTTTTCTATCATTTGGGATTTCTATGTTCGGCCTAGTATGGTTCTCAATCAGAGGCAGCTGTCAATCGTTGTCCCTGATTGAGAATCATACTTAGGTAGCCTGGGTTTCACTTTTGGTTTGTGGGTGTTTGTTTCCGTGTCAGTGTTTGTCGCCACACGGTACTGTTTCGGTTTTGTTAATGTTCACATTTATTGTTTTGTGTTTCATAGTGTTCAGTGTTTTTCTTATTAAAATCGTCATGAACACTTACCACGCCGAATCTTGGTCCGATCCTTACTCCTCTTCAGAAGAAGAGGAAATCTGCCGTTACAATATAGAAATATCAAAACATAATTTTAACTACTCCAAAGCAATTACATGTGGCGCAGGAACCACTGACTCTGCATTATTCTATAGTATTATCAAAACACCTGCTATTAACTCTTAACTACTTAGGGCAGCTCACGAGGTGTCCTAAATATCTGCCGACTAGGTGGGACTAGAGACTTCATGCATAGCTTTAATTTATACCCATAAGTGTAAAATGTCTTTATTCTCAGCACTTATACGACAAATTTTCTACTCTGAGACGCTTTGTGGATATGGGCCCATTGTAACGGCCGTTGGTGGAAGAAGGTGAGGACCAAGGTGCAGCGTGGTGGGTGTTCATATTGTTTAATAGAAACTGAACACTAAATACAAAAATAACAAAAGGAATAACCGAAGCAGTTCTGAAAGGTGAAACAAACACTAAACAGAAAACAACTACCCACAAAACCCATGTGGGCAAGAGCTACCAAAGTATGGTTCTCAATCAGAGACAACGATAGACAGCTGTCCCTGATTGAGAACCATACCCGGCCAAAAACAAAGAAATACAAAAACATAGAAAAAAGAACATAGAATGCCCACCCTAGTCACACCCTGGCCTAACCAGAATAGAGAATAAAAGCCTATATATGGCCAGGGCGTGACACCCATATCTCAAAACATTGTTATAAAAAAACTAAAAAATATATATATATTACTAATGTACCCCCTGTAAAGACTGGGTTTAGTTGATTGTGTTGCACTGTTCATGTCCGCGTTCTGGAACTGCCCGCGTCCCCGTACAGAACCTGTTCAGGTGTCCACGTTCGGTGTGGCGCCAAGCATATTGTCCGGTTACGCGCAGAGTGGGCTGAGGTGATCTTGGGGAATAATGACGGAGTTTGTTACAGTGTTGAAGTTTATTGTTCAATTAGCTTTTTGCTTAATAATCAGGGACAGTATGAGTGTAGCCAGATCCTTTTCACTCACTATCCTTGTTTCATTTTGTTGTTCACCGGATTCATCATCATCCTCGAGACGAGGGACAGACAAACGACCTGCTAGCTACCCAAGCTAGTCGTTACAGCTCGGTAAGCTAGCTAGCTACTCTACCAGCAGTTTCCTAGTTATCCTTGCTAGTCAGTACAGCTAGGTAAGTTAGCTAGCTACTCAATCAGCAGCATCCTAGTTATCCTAGCTACCACTACATCATCACCGGCTGTCTGCATTTCTTGTGGACCGATGGAGCTCCCCGGTTGTTTCTTCCACCTGTTAAATCCGTGGAGGGCTTCTCCCTCTCTCGTTGACGGATGCTGGCTACCTCTGTCCGGTTCTCCTCTCTTCACTAGATGGACAGTAACTTTAGTGTTTAACCTATCTGTGTCCATTGACCAAACTTTTTAATATTATTTTCGGGGCGCCTCAAGTAGGCTGGACACATGACATTTCTTAACATTTTTTTCTGATAAAAACTAGTTAATTACATCCGCCATGGAGCCCAGTTTCATAATATTACCGTACCAATGAATGTAAATACGTTGAATGAAATGAAAATACGTTTTTACTGGGAAAATACGTGACTGAATTAATGTTCAGGCTTATTGGTAATCAACGTTACATTAATGAAGTATACTTTCAAAGCATGAGCATAAAAACAGGTAATAATAAACATGAATCATCATTATATTACTCCACAGTAATCTGTTAAATTCTTTTTCAGTCCTTCCTCTTGCGTTAGCAGTGTGGAAAGGGACAGAAAGAAGCCATACAGGAGTTTTCCTGTGAGGGGAGTGGTGGTGTATCCAGGGAGAAAACTAAACTAATCTTCTGAAATGTCATTTGTGGTCTTATGCTGCCATCTATTGGAATTATGTAGCAACTGCAGTAGTACTGAATAATGTGTAATTCCTTACTAAAGTAGTATTACTCAGAATTGCAAAATATAAAATGTTTTAGTTCATTTTGCCACTTGCAACCATAAAATAACCATTTATAACTTAACAAACAATGAAACTGACATAAACCAAAAACACAATACATTTAGGTAATTATATATATAACTATACATTTATAGTTATATAGGTAATTATATATATAACTATTTATTTAGATGGGTGACATTATCTGCCAAAGTAACAGCCCTGTAGACAAAGAAGAGCTCTCCAGTAGGTACCAGAACATTCAAGGACATTTTCTCAAAAGTGAGGTTAAAAGTTTATCAACCTTCAAAGCAGAATTACTTTCCCGTTGTTCCTCAACTGTAGTGTCTGATATACCATGTTATAGCTCTGAGTCTCTACTATTATCCAATCATGAAAAACACAATTTCAAATTTTGCTACTGAAGGCTGAATCGAGCCGGTTGGTCACATTTGACTGTGTAAAACCTAGCAGTACTACTGATTTCTCTGAGACTGAGGCAGATATATATTATTACTGTGTAAAACCTAGCAGTTCTACTGATTTCTCTGAGAGTGAGGCAGTTATATATTATTACTGTGCAAAACCTAGCAGTACTACTGATTTCTCTGAGAGTGAGGCAGATATATATTATTACTGTGTAAAACCTAGCAGTACTACTGATTTCTCTGAGAGTGAGGCAGATATATATTATTACTGTGTAAAAACCTAGCAGTACTGCTGATTTCTCTGAGAGTGAGGCAGATATATATTATTACTGTGTAAAACCTAGCAGTACTACTGATTTCTCTGAGAGTGAGGCAGATATATATTATTACTGTGTAAAACCTAGCAGTACTACTGATTTCTCTGAGAGTGAGGCAGATATATAGCATTTGGAAAAAAAACATGATTATTTTTCTCTCTGAAATTAAACCATCAAGTGATAGATTTTAAACAAATACATGTCTGTCATTGAACAATCCCATGCCATGATTAGATAGTGAAAAAACACACCAATCTCTTTCATAATGTTTTAAACAATAAAAGCTAATTTACCAACATTTCTGAAAATGGATATATAGCGTTTTGGAATGAAACTCTTCTTATGTTTCCCAATCTGAGCTCAGAGTAGATGAGAGATGTAATGTTTGTCTCTGTTGTGTTGAAGACCAATCAAGCAGGAGAGACCAGCCTCCCCTGTACCCAGCTGTGTGTCCATGAAGAGTGACATGTCTATGAGTCAACCTATAGAGTTTAGAGAGGGAGACTTTTCTACTGAACAAAGGTAAGAAGAACTCATGGGTCATGGTCAGTGAGTTAAACAACACTGTCTCTAGTCATTTCTCCTCTCCCATTTTCCCATTTCTTTTGTTGTTTTCATAATCCATAGGCTAATCCTTTTGTCCATTTTCATGTGTGTGTGTGTGTGTGTGTGTGTGTGTGTGTGTGTGTGTGTGTGTGTGTGTGTGTGTGTGTGTGTGTGTGTGTGTGTGTGTGTGTGTGTGTGTGTGTGTGTGTGTGTGTGTGTGTGTGTGTGTGTGTGTGTGTGTGTGTGTCTACTCCCTGGATGAGGAGATGTAATCTCATGTTTTGTCCACAGAAACCAACAGGAGAGATCAGAGTCAGAGATTCTCAGTGGTCAGTCTTCCCAGAGTCATCAAACAGACCTGGACTCCATATTCAGTGTATGTGGTCCTGTTATGTACATTTGTTTTTGTTTACCTCAAGTAAAGTTGATCTGTCAATCATTCATTAATGTGTTAATGAGAAAGCATTTCTTCTCTTGTTTAACTTATTTACTTTATTTATTTCAGTTCCTTGAAGAGAATATTATGACGTTTGTGAAGAACGAGCTGAAGATGTTCAAGAGGATTCTTAGTCCAGAACTCCCAGAAGGCTTTGAGAGTCAGAAGCAGAATAAGGAAGTGGTGGATGCTGAAGATGAGAAGCAGGAGAGCAGTGCCAGAGAGGGGGCTCTGAAGATCACACTGCACGTCCTGAGGAAAATGAACCAGAAGGAGCTTGCTGACACGCTGGAGAAATGTAAGATCTGTCTGCCTCATGTTTAATGCTGTTTTATAACATTTAAAAGCTGTAGCTAAAGTACAGCTAAAGTAGCTGTGTAACTCAATGATATTGTAGCAGCCTTAACACAACACCTAGTGACCTCTTCAAGTAGCAGCAGGGATGTGTTGTGGTGATTAATTTAGAGAGAGAGACAACATTAATAATAACATCAATAATACAAATAATAATGTAATCAGTCACACCAGTCTGTAATGCATTATGAAAACATTTACACATTTATACAGTCAGTTAAGATAATAAATTATTATAATGTAAAACTTTATAACAGTCCTACAATACTGTAGGCATTAAAACAGACTAATATTAATATCCTCTGTGTTATTTCTAGATTCAGATGATCCTGCTGTGATTTGCCAACGTGAACTCAAATCTAATCTAAAGAAGAAGTTTCAATGTGTATTTGAGGGGATCGCTAAACAAGGAAACCCAACACTTCTCAATAAGATCTACACAGAGCTCTACATCACAGAGGGTGGAACAGGAGAGGTCAATAATGAACATGAGCTGAGACAGATTGAGACAACAACCAGGAAACAAGCAAGACCAGAGACTGCAGTCAAATGTAACGACATCTTCAAACCCTTAACTGGACAAGACAAACGTATCAGAACTGTGCTGACAAAGGGAGTCGCTGGCATTGGAAAAACAGTCTCTGTGCAGAAGTTCATTCTGGACTGGGCTGAAGGAAAAGCAAATCAGGATGTCCAATTTGTATTTTCATTCCCTTTTCGGGAGCTGAATTTGATGAAAGAGAACAAACACACTTTCATTGAGCTTCTCAATCACTTCTCAATGGAAACCAAACAATCAAGAATCTCCAACTACAACAAGTACAAAGTTCTGTTCATCTTTGATGGTCTGGATGAGTGCCGACTGCCCCTAGACTTCCAGAAGAACAAGATCTGTTGTGACGTCACAGAGTCAACCTCAGTGGATGTTCTGCTGACAAATCTCATCAAGGGAAATCTGCTTCCCTCTGCTCTCCTCTGGATAACTACCCGACCTGCAGCAGCCAATAAGATCCCTTCAGGGTGTGTTGACCAGGTGACAGAGGTACGAGGGTTCAATGACCCACAGAAGGAGGAGTACTTCAGGAAGAGATTCAGTGATGAGGAACTGGCCACCAGAATCATCTCACACATAAAGACATCAAGGAGCCTCCACATCATGTGCCACATTCCAGTCTTCTGTTGGATTTCTGCAACAGTCCTTGAACACATGCTGAAACATAAGAGAGAAGAGATGCCCAAGACTCTGACTGAGATGTACACACACCTTGTGGTGTTTTATACCAAACAGAAGAATGAAAAGTATCTTGGGAAAGAAGAGACAGATCCACACTGGAATAAAGAGACCATTCTGTCACTGGGAAAACTGGCTTTTCAACAGCTTGTGAATGGCAATCTGATTTTCTATGAAGAAGACATGAAAGAGGCTGGCATTGATGTCAGTGACGCCTCAGTGTACTCAGGATTGTGCACACAGCTCTTTAAGGAGGAATGTGGGCTGTACCAGGACAAGGTGTACTGCTTTGTTCATCTGAGCATTCAGGAGTTTCTGGCTGCTGTATATGTGTTCCTCTTATTCATCAACAACAATGATAATCTAATGGACAAACTGAAAACAAAGTCCAGTATCTTTTCTTTGCTGTTCAGAGACAAGCCTGAAGTTAATGTCTACAAGAGTGCTGTGGATAAAGCCTTACAAAGTGAGACAGGAAACCTGGACCTTTTCCTCCGCTTCCTTCTGGGCCTCTCACTGGAGTCCAATCAGAAGCACTTACGAGGTCTTCTGACAAAGACAAGAAGCAGCTCACAGAGCCATGAAGAAACTGTCAAGTACATCAAGGAGAAGATCGGGGAGAATCCCTCTCCAGAGAGGAGCATCAATCTGTTCCACTGTCTGAATGAACTGAATGACCATTCTCTAGTGAAGGAGATCCAAAGATACCTGAGATCAGGAAGTCTCTCAAAACCCAACCTGTCACCTGCACAGTGGTCAGCTCTGGTCTTTGTGTTGCTGACTTCAGAAAAGGAGCTGGATGTGTTTGACCTGAAGAAATACTCCAGATCAGAGAAAGGTCTTCTGAGGCTGCTGCCAGTGGTCAAAGCCTCCAGAGCTGTTCTGTGAGTAAATAAAATGACATCAAAATGACATAAGAACTAATCATCAGGAAGAAATATTCAGTTCAGAGAAAAATATGTTATTTAATATGTATATAATATTATGTTGAATAACATATTTAATTAATGCATTGATGTTCACATTAGTATAACATTTTGACCATACAATTCTAGGAGATGGAAGATGAATCTATATGTTGTTTGAGAGAATTAACTAAATGCATCTGCCATTATCCTTCTTCACTACTGGTGTTAAATTAACAGTGTGTTTGTGAAGTCATGGTGATCTCTTTGTCAGGCTGTCAGACTGTGGAGTCACAGAGGAAGGCTGAGGCTAAGGTTAAAAAAAATCAAATAATATATATATATATATAGAGATATGGTGTGGACTGTATACTCAATACAATCTAAATCGGATACCTGTCGTGGTAATTTCCTGTATTACTCAATGATGAGAGAGCAAACCACACACAAGTCAGTTAAATTATGAAGTCCATCTTTAATTATATGAGCTTCACCATAGCCTTTTTTGACTCTCAGATCAATTCAGTGTTTATAAATGAATTATCTGAGAGTCCTTACAACACAATTCATTCCATCTTTTATAGCCAAGATACACCCCCTCCTAACTTACATGACAAACCACAGACCTTAGTAAACAGTTCACAAATAACATTTTACTTGAAAGAGGAGTATCCCATAGCTAGATAGCATTAGCTATAAATTATCGTTCAGTTTGGTCTCCTAAAACGAGGTTTCAATCTCGTGCTTGATACCAAAACATTACCTCATCCAATGGCACATATCAATTGTCAATTCTAGATACGCCCATCTCAAATACACTCCCTCCTGGAGAAGCTCAGAAAGGGGAGTGATTCTCTAGGTCATATACCATGAAAGATAAGTTCAACACATCAGAGGGGTAATACAATGGTTCCAGACACTGCCATTCTCCTCCCCTCTCTGGGCCCCAAGTGACTTTTCCCTAGAGAGAAAGGCCAATGCAACTGCCAACAGTATAGTCCAAAAGAAGACATTCTAATGACAAGCATAAAGATATCTAAAACATCTTATTTATATATATGTTACTAATTCTGATTCAGCCACGACATTCCTCACTGTCAAAATAGATATGGTGTGGACTGTTTACTCAATACAATCTAAATCTGATACCTCACTGTCTGTCTTTTGACTGATACTGCTTTTTAAACTGGACTGGTCAGTCAACTCACATATTTGTACTATACATTTTTCTATGTAGAAATACTTTGATAATTTGTCATTTCTAATAATGATACATATATTTATAAATATATATGCCAGGTTTCAGGACACTGATATATCTGAACATGTTTAAAATATATATATATTTTCACCACCAAAGAATAACAGTGTGATTTTAATATGATTTGACTCTTTGTCAGGCTGTCAGGCTGTGGAGTCACAGAGGAAGGCTGTGCTTCTCTGGTCTCAGCTCTGAGGTCAAACCCCTCACACCTGAGAGAGCTGGACCTGAGTAACAATGACCTGAAGGATTCAGGAGTGAAGCTGCTCTCTGATGGACTGGGGAATCCCCACTGTAAACTGGAGACTCTGAGGTCAGTATTCCTGTAGTTGGTCAACAAGTGATAACTGTTCACCAGATCCACATGTGTTTACCAGACACACATAGTCCACACCATATGTGTTTGGACAGTGAAGCTTACAGTTTTACATTTGGTGCTATGCTCCAGCATTTTGGATTTGAGATAGAATGTTTCATATTAGGTGACAGTACAAAATGTTACCTTCTATTTGAGGGTATTTATACATATATTTTACCATTTAGATATGAAAGCATTGTATATATGTAGTTCTCCCATTTGAAGAAGTCTTAATTATTTGGACAAATTCACTTATATTGTATTAAAGTAGTCATAAGTTTAGTATGTGGTCCCATATTCCATGCCTGCAGTGATTACATCAAGCTTGTGATTCTACTAACTTGTTGAATTCATTTGCAGTTTGTCTTGGTTGTGTTTTGGATGATGTTTTTCCTGATAGAAACTGAATGGTGAATAATGTCCTGTCATTTTGGAGTCACTTCACTTGTATTGTCAGTAAGAATAGAAGATGTTTCTGAACACTTCTACATTCATGTGGATGCGACCATGATTATGAATAATCATTAATGAATCGTGAATAAAGACAAATAACAAAGTTATAGAGGCACAAAGATCTTAGCCTCTGTTTTTGGTAGTGGGTAGCATGTTTTCCAAAATCTAAAATGTTGGGGTATAGAGCCACATTTAACATTTTAGCTTCACTGTCAAAATAGATATGGTTTGGACTGTATACTCAATACAATCTAAATCTGATACCTCACTGTCATTATAGATATGGTGTGGACTGTATACTCAATACAATCTAAATCTGATACCTCACTGTCATTATAGATATGGTGTGGACTGTATACTCAATACAATCTAAATCTGATACCTCACTGTCTGTCTTCTGACTGATACTGCTTTTTAAACTGGTCTGGTCAGTCTACTCAAATATTTGTACTATACATTTTTCTATCTGCAGGCAATACTTTGATAATTTGTAATTTCTAATAATGATACATTAATTTATGAATAGATATGGCAGGTTTCAGGACGCTGATGTATCTGAATATGTTGAAAAAATATACTGCCACTATTTTCACCACCAAAGAATATCAGTGTGATTTTAATATGATTTGACTCTTTGCAGGCTGTCAGGCTGTCTAGTCACAGAGGAAGGCTGTGCTTCTCTGGTCTCAGCTCTGAAGTCAAACCCCTCACACCTGAGAGAGCTGGACCTGAGCTACAATCACCCAGGAGACTCAGGAGTCAGACTGCTCTCTGCTGGACTGGAGGATCCACACTGCAGACTGGAGAAACTCAAGTATGTAGAGGGTTTATGTCAATGTTCATATCAGACATGTTTGACTTATCAGGCTAGTTAAGACAAACATTCTGACCACCACTTGGACAAAGTTATATGCTGACTGTGTGTGTGTGTGTGTGTGTGTGTGTGTGTGTGTGTGTGTGTGTGTGTGTGTGTGTGTGTGTGTGTGTGTGTGTGTGTGTGTGTGTGTGTGTGTGTGTGTGTGTGTGTGAGAGAGTTCAGGTGTATCCCTCAATGACTGTCTGTTCTTCTGCTTACCGCTACAGTGTGGAACATGGTGGAGAGAACAGAATGAAACCTGGGCTTAGAAAATGTGAGTGTTGACTGCTGTGAAGAATATGACTAAGAATAAGTCTTAATTCAAGTTAAGTCAAAGTCAAAGACCACCATCATTACTTACTTGGTCATATTAAATATCAGCTGTAGTTCTACAGAAGCAGAAATCAGGGACACCAACGTTTACAAAGAGTTGCCTTGACTGTGTGTGTGTGTGTGTGTGTGTGTGTGTGTGTGTGTGTGTGTGTGTGTGTGTGTGTGTGTGTGTGTGTGTGTGTGTGTGTGTGTGTGTGTGTGTGTGTGTTTGCTACGTAAGAAGTGTGTGTGTGTGTGTGTGTGTGTGTGTGTGTGTGTGTGTGTGTGTGTGTGTGTGTGTGTGTGTGTGTGTGTGCTGTAGTTCTACAGAAGCAGAAATCAGGGACACCAACGTTTACAAAGAGTTGCTTTGACAATGTGTGTGTGTGTAATTAATGGGAATAAGTGTGTTTTATATTACCATACAGTATTACATATGATCATTCAACAAGTCTCAAGTTACCTTAACTTCTCCTTTTGATACCTAGAAACATCTACATTAAATGAATTAGTGAAAAGTGAGTTAACATTCTAATGTGAATGATGATGATTTCTAATATTGTGTCTGGTTTCATCCATCAGATGTCTGTGATCTCACACTGGACCTAAACACAGTAAACAGACTCCTCTCTCTGTCTGAGGAGAACAGAAAGGTGACATGTAGGAGAGAGGAGCAGCCGTATCTTGATCACCCAGAGAGATTTGAGGACTGTAGACAGGTGCTGTGTAGAGAGGGTCTGACTGGGCGCTGTTACTGGGAGGTAGAGTGGAGTGGGGGAGGGACTGATATAGGAGTGACATATAAAGGAATCAGCAGGAGAGGAAGGGGTGATGACTGTTGTCTTGGATGTAATGGCAAGTCCTGGTGTCTGTCCTGCTCTGACAACCGTTACGCTGCCTATCACAATAATAAACCCACTACCATAGACGTCCCCTCCTTCAGCTCCCACAGAGTAGGAGTGTATCTGGACTGGCCAGCCGGCACTCTGTCCTTCTATAGAGCCTCCTCTGACACACTGACCCACCTGTACACATTCACCTCCACATTCACTGAGCCCCTCTATCCAGGGTTCAGGGTTCTTTATGAATCCTCAGTGTCCCTGAAATAATAACCTGATACACACACACTGGACACACAAACACACACACACACACTGGACACACACACACACACACACACTGGACACACACACACTGGACACACACACACACACTGGACACACACTGGACACACACACACACACACTGGACACACACACACACACTGGACACACACACACACACTGGACACACACACACACTGGACACACACACACACACACTGGACACACACACACACTCACACTGGACACACACAAACTGGACACACACACAGACACACTGGACACACACACACACTGGACACACACACACACACACACTGGACACACACACACACACACACTGGACACACACACACACACACACACACTTGACACACACACACACACACACAAACACACACACACACACACACTGGACAAACACACACTGGACACACACACACACACACAAACACACACACACACACACACACGGGACACACACACACACATGCGTGTCTTCCTATAATTGTGACAATAACAATGTTAAAATACCAATGTGATCATTTGTTGTCTTTTATGTTGAATAACAAATTGTAAATTATATATGGACATACGCTCCATAGTTGTACAAGTATACAAGGATATATTGTACTTTTCATAATAAAACATACTTGAAACAAGAAAAGCATGTTAATTGTGAAAACACTTTGGTTATTGATGTTACGTTTCCTCTGTCAGGTTGACGTTAACCTGCGACTGGTTGAAACATAAAACAAATATGAAATGAAATACAAAACAATTAAATATGTGAAAATGATTTAAACAAATTGTAAAACAGAGTGTTGTGATGCAGGGTTACTATAGCAACAGAGTTCTCGCTGCTCTCTCTCTCTGCTCTCTCTGCCCTCTCTCTTCTCTCTGCTCTCTCTGCTCTGCTCTCTGCCTTATCTCTCACTCTCTTCTCTCTCAGCCTGCTCTCTCTGCTCTCTCTCTGCCTTCTCTCTGCTCTCTCTGTTCTCTGCTCTCTCTCCCTCTGGTCTGCTGTTTTCTCTGCTCTCTTGCTCTATGCTCTCTCTGCTCTGCCTGCTCTCTGCTCTCTCAGCACTCTCTGCTCTCTGTTCTCTCTCAGCACTCTCTGCTCTCACTCTCTCTCCCTCTCTTCTCTCTCCCTCTGCTCCCTCTTCCCTCTCTCTTCTCTGCTCTCTCCCTCTGCTCTCTCTGTTCTCTGCTCTCTCTCTCTGTTCTCAAATCTTCCTGCTCTCTCTCTCTGCTCTCTCCCTCTCTCTGCTCTCTCTCTCTGCTCTCTCTCTCTATTTTCTCTGCTCTCTCTCCCTGCTCTCTCTCTGCCCTCTCTGCTCTCTGCTCTCTCTTCTCTCTGTTCTCTGCTCTCTCACTCCCTCTGCTCTCTCTCTTCTTCTCTCTCTTTTCTGCTCTCTCTGATCTCTCTCTTTCTGTTCTCTGCTCTCACTCTCTGTTCTCTCTGCTCTCTCAGCCTGCTCTCTTCTCTCTGCTCTCAGCCTGCTCTCTACTCTCTCGCTTTGCTCTCTCGCTCTGCTCTCTCTGCTCTCTCAGCCTGCTCTCTCTCTGCTCGCACCCTCTCGCTCTCTCTGCTCTCTCTCTTTTCTCTGCTCTCTCTTCCCTGCTCTCTCTCTCTCTCTCTCTGTGCTCTGCTCTCTTCTATCTCTCTCTCACACACTCTCTGCTCTCTCTCTCTCTGTTCTCTTCTCTCTCTCTCTCACACTCTCTGCTCTCTGGTCTCCCTCGTTTTCTATCTTAACAGGGGTGCAGTTTGGACAATCACCACTTGATGGCAGTGTTTAACCAGAAGTGATGAAAACAACATCACTGCATCGAGAGAGAGAGTCTAAAAATCAAATCAAATCAAATCAAATCAAATTTTATTAGTCACATACACATGGTTAGCAGATGTTAATGCGAGTGTAGCGAAATGCTTGTGCTTCTAGTTCCGACAATGCAGTAATAACCAACAGTAATCTAACCTAACAATTCCACAACTACTACCTTACACACACACACAAGTGTAAAGGGATAAAGAATATGTACATAAAGATATATGAATGAGTGGTGGTACAGAACGGCATGGCAGATGCAGTAGATGGTATAGAGTACGGTATATACATATGAGATGAGTACTGTAGGGTATGTAAACATAAAGTGGCATAGTTTAAAGTGGCTAGTGGTACATTTTTACATAATTTCCATCAATTCCCATTTTTAAAGTGGCTGGAGTTGAGTCAGTATGTTGGCAGCGGCCGCTAAATGTTAGTGGTGGCTGTTTAACAGTCTGATGGCCTTGAGATAGAAGCTGTTTTTCAGTCTCTCGGTCCCTGCTTTGATGCACCTGTACTGACCTCGCCTTCTGGATGATAGCGGGGTGAACAGGCAGTGGCTTGGGTGGTTGTTGTCCTTGATGATCTTTATGGCCTTCCTGTGACATCGGGTGGTGTAGGTGTCCTGGAGGGCAGGTAGTTTGCCCCTGGTGATGCGTTCTGCAGACCTCACTACCCTCTGGAGAGCCTTACGGTTGTGGGCGGAGCAGTTGCCGTACCAGGCGGTGATACAGCCCGACAGGATGCTCTCGATTGTGCATCTGTAGAAGTTTGTGAGTGCTTTTGGTGACAAGCCGAATTTCTTCAGCCTCCTGAGGTTGAAGAGGCGCTGCTGCGCCTTCTTCACAACGCTGTCTGTGTGGGTGGACCAATTCAGTTTGTCCGTGATGTGTACACCGAGGAACTTAAAACTTTCCACCTTCTCCACTACTGACCCGTCGATGTGGATAGGGGGGTGCTCCCTCTGCTGTTTCCTGAAGTCCACAATCATCTCCTTTGTTTTGTTGACGTTGAGTGTGAGGTTATTTTCCTGACACCACACTCCGAGGGCCCTCACCTCCTCCCTGTAGGCCGTCTCGTCGTTGTTGGTAATCAAGCCTACCACTGTAGTGTCATCCGCAAACTTGATGATTGAGTTGGAGGCGTGCATGGCCACGCAGTCGTGGGTGAACAGGGAGTACAGGAGAGGGCTCAGAACGCACCCTTGTGGGGCCCCAGTGTTGAGGATCAGCGGGGTGGAGATGTTGTTACCTACCCTCACCACCTGGGGGCGGCCCGTCAGGAAGTCCAGGACCCAGTTGCACAGGGCGGGGTCGAGACCCAGGGTCTCGAGCTTGATGACGAGTTTGGAGGGTACTATGGTGTTAAATGCTGAGCTGTAATCGATGAACAGCATTCTCACATGGGTATTCCTCTTGTCCAGATGGGTTAGGGCAGTGTGCAGTGTGGTTGCGATTGCGTCGTCTGTGGACCTATTGGGTCGGTAAGCAAATTGGAGTGGGTCTAGGGTGTCCGGTAGGGTGGAGGTGATATGGTCCTTGACTAGTCTCTCAAAGCACTTCATGATGACGGAAGTGAGTGCTACGGGGCGGTAGTCGTTTAGCTCAGTTACCTTAGCTTTCTTGGGAACAGGAACAATGGTGGCCCTCTTGAAGCATGTGGGAACAGCAGACTGGGATAAGGATTGATTGAATATGTCCGTAAACACACCAGCCAGCTGGTCTGCGCATGCTCTGAGGACGCGGCTGGGAATGCCGTCTGGGCCTGCAGCCTTGCGAGGGTTAACACGTTTAAATGTTTTACTCACCTCGGCTGCAGTGAAGGAGAGCCCGCAGGTTTTGGTAGGGGGCCGTGTCAGTGGCACTGTATTGTCCTCAAAGCGGGCAAAAAAGTTGTTTAGCCTGTCTGGGAGCAAGACATCCTGGTCCGCGACGGGGCTGGTTTTCTTTTTGTAATCCGTGATTGACTGTAGACCCTGCCACATACCTCTTGTGTCTGAGCTGTTGAATTGCGACTCGATTTTGTCTCTGTACTGAGACTTAGCCTGTTTGATTGCCTTGCGGAGAGAATAGCTACACTGTTTGTATTCGGTCATGCTTCCGGTCACCTTGCCCTGGTTAAAAGCAGTGGTTCGCGCTTTCAGTTTCACGCGAATGCTGCCGTCAATCCACGGTTTCTGGTTTGGGAATGTTTTTATCGTTGCTGTGGGTACGACATCGTCAATGCACTTCCTAATGAACTCGCTCACCGAATCAGCATATTCGTCAATATTGTTGTTGGACGCGATGCGGAACATATTCCAATCCGCGTGATCGAAGCAGTCTTGAAGCGTGGATTCAGATTGGTCGGACCAGCGTTGAACAGACCTGAGCGCGGGAGCTTGTTGTTTGAGTTTCTGTTTGTAGGCTGGAATCAACAAAATGGAGTCGTGGTCAGCTTTTCCGAAAGGGGGGCGGGGGAGGGCCTTATAAGCGTCGCGGAAATTAGTATAACAATGGTCTAGTGTTTTTCCAGCCCTGGTAGCACAATCGATATGCTGATAGAATTTAGGGAGTTTTGTTTTTAGATTAGCCTTGTTAAAATCCCCAGCTACGATGAATGCAGCCTCAGGGTGTGTGGTTTCCAGTTTACAAAGAGTCAGATAAAGTTCGTTCAGGGCCATCGATGTGTCTGCTTGGGGGGGAATATATACGGCTGTGATTATGATTGAAGAGAATTCCCTTGGTAGATAATGCGGTCGACATTTGATTGTGAGGAGTTCTAGATCAGGTGAACAGAATGACTTGAGTTCCTGTGTGTTGTTATGATGATCACACCACTTCTCGTTAATCATAAGGCATACCCCCCCGCCCCTCTTCTTACCGGAAAGATGTTTGTTTCTGTCGGCGCGATGCATGAAGAAACCAGCTGGCTGCACCGACTCCGTTAGCGTCCCTTGAGTTAGCCATGTTTCCGTGAAGCAGAGCACGTTGCAATCCCTGATGTCTCTCTGGAATGCTACCCGTGCTCGGATTTCATCAACCTTATTGTCAAGAGACTGGACATTGGCGAGTAGTATGCTAGGGAGTGGAGCGCGATGTGCCCGTCTCCGAAGCCTGACCACGAGACCGCCTCGTTTTCCCCTTTTTCGGCGTCGCACAGGGTCGCCGGCTGGGATCAGATCCATTGTATTGGGTGGAAGGCAAAACACTGGATCCGTTTCGGGAAAGTCATATTCCTGGTAGGAACGATGATGAGTTGACGTTAATCGTATATTCAGTAGTTCCTCCCGACTGTATGTAATGAAACCTAAGATTACCTGGGGTACCGATGTAAGAAATAACACGTAAAAAAACAAAATACTGCATATTTTCCAAGGAACGCGAAGCGAGGCGGCCATCTCTTTTCGGCGCCGGAAGTATGTAGTTTAAAGTGGCTAGTAATATACTGATATACAGTGCATTCAGAAAGTATTCAGACCCCTTGACTTTTTACACATTTTGTCACGTTACAGCCTTATTCTAAAATGGATTATATATTTTTTTTCCCTCATCAATCTACACACAATAACCCATAATTACAAAGCAAAAACTGTTTATTTTATGTGTGCACATTTTTATAAAAAAAAAACTTAGATAACACATTCACATAAGTATTCAGACCCTTTACTCAGTACTTTGTTGAAGCACCTTTAGCAGCGATTACAGCATTGAGTCTTTTTGGGTTTGACGCTACAAGCTTGACACACCTGTATTTGGGGAGTTTCTCCCATTCTTCTCTGCAGATCCTCTCAAACTCTGTCAGGTTGGATGTGGAGCGTCGCTGCACAGCTATTTTCAGGTCTCTCCAGAGATGTTCGATCAGGTTCAAGTCCGGGCTTAGGATCATTGTCCTGTTGTCCAGTCTGTGTATACTATACTGGGAAGGTAGAGAGTCAGAACAGATAGATGATCTGGAGCCCTGAGGGAAAGAGAGAAAGAGGGAGGGGAGAGAGTCAGAACAGAGGGAAAGAGAGAGAGAGGGAGGGTAGAGAGTCAGAACAGAGGGGAAGAGAGAGAGGGAGGGGAGAGAGTCAGAACAGAGGGAAAGAGAGAGAGGGAGGGTAGAGTCAGAACAGAGGGAATGAGAGAGAGAGGGAAGGTAGAGAGTCAGAACAGAAGGGAAGAGAGAGAGGGAGGGTAGAGAGTCAGAACAGAGGGGAAGAGAGAGAGGGAGGGTAGAGAGTCAGAACAGAGGGAAAGAGAGAGAGGGAGGGTAGAGAGTCAGAACAGAGGGAAAGAGAGAGAGAGGGAGGGTAGAGAGTCAGAACAGAGGGAAAGAGAGAGAGGGAGGGTAGAGAGTCAGAACAGAGGGAAAGAGAGAGAGGGAGGGTAGAGAGTCAGAACAGAGGGAAAGAGAGAGAGAGGGAGGGTAGAGAGTCAGAACAGAGGGAAAGAGAGAGAGGGAGGGTAGAGAGTCAGAACAGAGGGAAAGAGAGAGAGAGAGAGGGTAGAGTCAGAACAGAGGGAAAGAGAGAGAGAGGGAGGGAAGAGAGTCAGAACAGAGGGAAAGAGAGAGAGAGGGAGGGGAGAGTCAGAACAGAGGGAAAGAGAGAGAGAGAGGGGGAGGGGAGAAAGAGGATGTGTGGAGGTTGCTTTATATTTGGTAATTGGGGGCCTTTGAGCCCTGATGAGCTGGGTGACATGGTCATTATGTTTCTCTAAAACACAGAAGACTAAAGTTGGTCATGATGTTTCTCTAAAACAGTAAAGACTAAAGTTGGTCATGATGTTTCTCTGAAACAGTAAACACTAAAGTTGGTCATGATGTTTCTCTAAAACAGTAAAGACTAAAGTTGGTCATGATGTTTCTCTAAAACAGTAAAGACTAAAGTTGGTCATGATGTTTCTCTAAAACACAGAACACTAAAGTTGGTCATGATGTTTCTCTAAAACAGTAAAGACTAAAGTTGGTCATGATGTTTCTCTAAAACCCAGAACACTAAAGTTGGTCATGATGTTTCTCTGAAACAGTAAAGACTAAAGTTGGTCATGATGTTTCTCTGAAACAGTAAAGACTAAAGTTGGTCATGATGTTTCTCTAAAACAGTAAAGACTAAAGTTGGTCATGATGTTTCTCTAAAACACAGAACACTAAAGTTGGTCATGATGTTTCTCTAAAACACAGAACACTAAAGTTGGTCATGATGTTTCTCTAAAACACAGAACACTAAAGTTGGTCATGATGTTTCTCTAAAACAGTAAAGACTAAAGTTGGTCATGATGTTTCTCTAAAACAGTAAACACTAAAGTTGGTCATGATGTTTCTCTGAAACACAGAACACTAAAGTTGGTCATGATGTTTCTCTAAAACACAGAACACTAAAGTTGGTCATGATGTTTCTCTGAAACACAGAACACTAAAGTTGGTCATGATGTTTCTCTGAAACAGTAAAGACTAAAGTTGGTCATGATGTTTCTCTAAAACACAGAACACTAAAGTTGGTCATGATGTTTCTCTAAAACACAGAACACTAAAGTTGGTCATGATGTTTCTCTGAAACACAGAACACCAAAGTTGGTCATGATGTTTCTCTGAAACAGTAAAGACTAAAGTTGGTCATGATGTTTCTCTAAAACACAGAACACTAAAGTTGGTCATGATGTTTCTCTAAAACACAGAACACTAAAGTTGGTCATGATGTTTCTCTAAAACACAGAACACTAAAGTTGGTCATGATGTTTCTCTGAAACACAGAACACTAAAGTTGGTCATGATGTTTCTCTGAAACAGTAAAGACTAAAGTTGGTCATAATGTTTCTCTAAAACACAGAACACTAAAGTTGGTCATGATGTTTCTCTAAAACACAGAACACTAAAGTTGGTCATGATGTTTCTCTGAAACAGTAAAGACTAAAGTTGGTCATGATGTTTCTCTGAAACACAGAACACTAAAGTTGGTCATGATGTTTCTCTGAAACAGTAAAGACTAAAGTTGGTCATGATGTTTCTCTAAAACAGTAAAGACTAAAGTTGGTCATGATGTTTCTCTAAAACACAGAACACTAAAGTTGGTCATGATGTTTCTCTAAAACACAGAACACTAAAGTTGGTCATGATGTTTCTCTGAAACACAGAACACTAAAGTTGGTCATGATGTTTCTCTAAAACAGTAAAGACTAAAGTTGGTCATGATGTTTCTATGAAACACAGAACACCAAAGTTGGTCATGATGTTTCTCTGAAACAGTAAAGACTAAAGTTGGTCATGATGTTTCTCTAAAACACAGAACACTAAAGTTGGTCATGATGTTTCTCTAAAACACAGAACACTAAAGTTGGTCATGATGTTTCTCTAAAACACAGAACACTAAAGTTGGTCATGATGTTTCTCTAAAACACAGAACACTAAAGTTGGTCATGATGTTTCTCTAAAACACAGAACACTAAAGTTGGTCATGATGTTTCTCTGAAACACAGAACACTAAAGTTGGTCATGATGTTTCTCTGAAACAGTAAAGACTAAAGTTGGTCATGATGTTTCTCTAAAACACAGAACACTAAAGTTGGTCATGATGTTTCTCTAAAACACAGAACACTAAAGTTGGTCATGATGTTTCTCTAAAACACAGAACACTAAAGTTGGTCATGATGTTTCTCTAAAACACAGAACACTAAAGTTGGTCATGATGTTTCTCTAAAACAGTAAAGACTAAAGTTGGTCATGATGTTTCTCTAAAACAGTAAACACTAAAGTTGGTCATGATGTTTCTCTAAAACACAGAACACTAAAGTTGGTCATGATGTTTCTCTAAAACACAGAACACTAAAGTTGGTCATGATGTTTCTCTGAAACACAGAACACTAAAGTTGGTCATGATGTTTCTCTAAAACAGTAAAGACTAAAGTTGGTCATGATGTTTCTCTAAAACACAGAACACTAAAGTTGGTCATGATGTTTCTCTAAAACACAGAACACTAAAGTTGGTCATGATGTTTCTCTGAAACAGTAAAGACTAAAGTTGGTCATGATGTTTCTCTGAAACACAGAACACCAAAGTTGGTCATGATGTTTCTCTAAAACAGTAAAGACTAAAGTTGGTCATGATGTTTCTCTAAAACACAGAACACTAAAGTTGGTCATGATGTTTCTCTAAAACACAGAACACTAAAGTTGGTCATGATGTTTCTCTAAAACACAGAACACTAAAGTTGGTCATGATGTTTCTCTGAAACACAGAACACTAAAGTTGGTCATGATGTTTCTCTAAAACAGTAAAGACTAAAGTTGGTCATGATGTTTCTATGAAACACAGAACACTAAAGTTGGTCATGATGTTTCTCTAAAACAGTAAACACTAAAGTTGGTCATGATGTTTCTCTAAAACACAGAACACTAAAGTTGGTCATGATGTTTCTCTAAAACACAGAACACTAAAGTTGGTCATGATGTTTCTCTAAAACACAGAACACTAAAGTTGGTCATGATGTTTCTCTAAAACACAGAACACTAAAGTTGGTCATGATGTTTCTCTAAAACACAGAACACTAAAGTTGGTCATGATGTTTCTCTGAAACACAGAACACTAAAGTTGGTCATGATGTTTCTCTGAAACAGTAAAGACTAAAGTTGGTCATGATGTTTCTCTAAAACACAGAACACTAAAGTTGGTCATGATGTTTCTCTAAAACACAGAACACTAAAGTTGGTCATGATGTTTCTCTAAAACACAGAACACTAAAGTTGGTCATGATGTTTCTCTAAAACACAGAACACTAAAGTTGGTCATGATGTTTCTCTAAAACAGTAAAGACTAAAGTTGGTCATGATGTTTCTCTAAAACAGTAAACACTAAAGTTGGTCATGATGTTTCTCTAAAACACAGAACACTAAAGTTGGTCATGATGTTTCTCTAAAACACAGAACACTAAAGTTGGTCATGATGTTTCTCTGAAACACAGAACACTAAAGTTGGTCATGATGTTTCTCTGAAACAGTAAAGACTAAAGTTGGTCATGATGTTTCTCTAAAACACAGAACACTAAAGTTGGTCATGATGTTTCTCTAAAACACAGAACACTAAAGTTGGTCATGATGTTTCTCTGAAACAGTAAAGACTAAAGTTGGTCATGATGTTTCTCTGAAACACAGAACACTAAAGTTGGTCATGATGTTTCTCTGAAACAGTAAAGACTAAAGTTGGTCATGATGTTTCTCTAAAACACAGAACACTAAAGTTGGTCATGATGTTTCTCTAAAACACAGAACACTAAAGTTGGTCATGATGTTTCTCTAAAACACAGAACACTAAAGTTGGTCATGATGTTTCTCTAAAACAGTAAAGACTAAAGTTGGTCATGATGTTTCTCTAAAACAGTAAACACTAAAGTTGGTCATGATGTTTCTCTAAAACACAGAACACTAAAGTTGGTCATGATGTTTCTCTAAAACAGTAAAGACTAAAGTTGGTCATGATGTTTCTCTGAAACACAGAACACTAAAGTTGGTCATAAGCAGAGGTCTAGCAGAGCCAACGTGCAGTTGTATATTTCAACAAGCTGTTCCTGTGTCACATACCGAATAGCCGATACCATGAATGTCCTTTACAAGAAAAGACTCAGCTACATAGATGCTGCCAAGATGAAGATGTTGGACCATATTGCAGATGTTCTCTTTGCACAAAGGATGCTAAACAATGGAGAGTTGGAAAGTATCCAGTCTATAGGAGGTACTCATGACAAGGCCCGGGCCCTGATTGACACTGCCAGAACTAAGGGAGGTATTACTAGTAATAGCTTGATGGCAACATGGGAAAATTACCCTGGATCATCCTCAGTAGGTAATGGTAATGTTATGTCACCTAAGGAAATTACCCTGGATCATCCTCAGGAGGTAATGGTAATGGTATGTCACCCGTGATGATATTGAGAAGATGAAGTTTGTTATGAGCGAGATAGAGATCACGCATCGACACCGCATCAGTGCTCTGGACCTGCAATATGTGACAGATAGAACCGGGTTAGCAGATGTTATGGCATTGCATTACGGAGCTGCAGCACGGGCAGGGTTGAACACCCTGCTCAAGAAAATCGGTCGCAATGACCTGGTGAAGCGAGTCAAAGACAGTGACTGTACTCACACCTCAAGTCAGCTACAACCTGTGGCCTTCGCTACACACGCCAAGGTTATCAATATACATCAAGGTGACAGAGAAGGTGTTGAATAGACTTTGAGACCTTGACAGAGACAGTTGAAAATATTCATATGGACATTGAAACTACAAAGCAGCACGGCTGAGCTTATCAGAAACGCCAACTGACCTTGTAAAAGTGCTGAAGGAACATGTTCAACATGACCGGTTACCTGGATACCATTTACAAAACACTGAGGGAAATGAACCAAAACAGCCTGGCAGACCAGTTGAAAACGTACATAGCCGGCTTCAGTCCCTAGGATATGTAGTCAATGATAAACTGTGTTTACTACACTGAACAGTATTAGGTCTATAAATGTCCCTAGGATATGTAGTCAATGATGAACTGTGTTTACTACACTGAACAGTGTTAGGTCTATAAATGTCCCTAGGATATGTAGTCAGTGATAAACTGTTTTTACTACACTGAACAGTATCAGGTCTATAAATGTCCCTAGGATATGTAGTCAATGATGAACTGTGTTTACTACACTGAACAGTATTAGGTCTATAAATGTCCCTAGGATATGTAGTCAATGATAAACTGTTTTTACTACACTGAACAGTATTAGGTCTATAAATGTCCCTAGGATATGTAGTCAATGATGAACTGTGTTTACTACACTGAACAGTATTAGGTCTATAAATGTCCCTAGGATATGTAGTCAATGATAAACTGTTTTTACTACACTGAACAGTATTAGGTCTATAAATGTCCCTAGGATATGTAGTCAATGATGAACTGTGTTTACTACACTGAACAGTATTAGGTCTATAAATGTCCCTAGGATATGTAGTCAATGATGAACTGTGTTTACTACACTGAACAGTATTAGGTCTATAAATGTCCCTAGGATATGTAGTTAATGATAAACTGTGTTTACTACACTGAACAGTGTCAGGTCTATAAATGTCCCTAGGATATGTAGTCAATGATGAACTGTGTTTACTACACTGAACAGTATTAGGTCTATAAATGTCCCTAGGATATGTAGTCAATGATAAACTGTGTTTACTACACTGAACAGTATTAGGTCTATAAATGTCCCTAGGATATGTAGTCAATGATGAACTGTGTTTACTACACTGAACAGTATTAGGTCTATAAATGTCCCTAGGATATGTAGTCAATGATTAACTGTGTTTACTACACTGAACAGTATTAGGTCTATAAATGTCCCTAGGATATGTAGTCAATGATAAACTGTGTTTACTACACTGAACAGTATTAGGTCTATAAATGTCCCTAGGATATGTAGCCAATGATAAACTGTGTTTACTACACTGAACAGTGTTAGGTCTATAAATGTGCCATTGCAAAATGTCTCTATTGAGCTATAGCTTGGTGATATGTACCACTGCTTTGTTTTGTGATAAACTGGTCAATAAACCCGAGTGACAACAATGTATACTGTGCATGTCTCTACACACACAAACACACACACAAACGGGCTAAGTAGAGTACAACTTTCATTATAGTGAAGTACAGCCTTTTTGTAATTACACTTTGTACCAGTAACAACATCCAAATATTTTACCTGCCAACAAATAAATGATGTTATTCCTGGTTGTTTCAGTTACTCAGTGGCAGTAGTAGGATTATGGTGTTATTCCTGGTTGTTTCAGTTACTCAGTGGCAGTAGTAGGATTATGATGTTATTCCTGGTTGTTTCAGTTACTCAGTGGCAGTAGTAGGATTATGGTGTTATTCCTGGTTGTTTCAGTTACTCAGTGGCAGTAGTAGGATTATGATGTTATTCCTGGTTGTTTCAGTTACTCAGTGGCAGTAGTAGGATTATGGTGTTATTCCTGGTTGTTTCAGTTACTCAGTGACAGTAGTAGGATTATGGTGTTATTCCTGGTTGTTTCAGTGACTCAGTGGCAGTAGTAGGATTATGGTGTTATTCCTGGTTGTTTCAGTTACTCAGTGGCAGTAGTAGGATTATGGTGTTATTCCTGGTTGTTTCAGTTACTCAGTGGCAGTAGTAGGATTGTGGTGTTATTCCTGGTTGTTTCAGTTACTCAGTGACAGTAGTAGGATTATGGTGTTATTCCTGGTTGTTTCAGTGACTCAGTGGCAGTAGTAGGATTATGGTGTTATTCCTGGTTGTTTCAGTTACTCAGTGGCAGTAGTAGGATTATGGTGTTATTCCTGGATGTTTCAGTTACTCAGTGGCAGTAGTAGGATTATGGTGTTATTCCTGGTTGTTTCAGTTACTCAGTGGCAGTAGTAGGATTATGGTGTTATTCCTGGTTGTTTCAGTTACTCAGTGGCAGTAGTAGGATTATGGTGTTATTCCTGGTTGTTTCAGTTACTCAGTGACAATAGTAGGATTATGGTGTTATTCCTGGTTGTTTCAGTTACTCAGTGGCAGTAGTAGGATTATGGTGTTATTCCTGGTTGTTTCAGTTACTCAGTGGCAGTAGTAGGATTATGGTGTTATTCCTGGTTGTTTCAGTTACTCAGTGGCAGTAGTAGGATTATGGCGTAATTACTGCACTTACCTGATATCTTGATACTGTTTTAATAGACCTGTGACCATTTATTTGTAGAGTCATCATTATAACTTACCATCATTTAAATGTGTAACCGGTAGACACTTTCTAATGTTCCCATGCAGGTCGCCTTTATTGTATCTGTTCACAGCGAAAATGTGCTGGATGAACAAACATGCCTTATAGATAAGGTTACCTTGTTTACACCAGATCGTGTTTGGGTGGCACGGCAACAGGTCCAAAGTCAATCAGCTACTAACAGCTCCCACCTTAGACTCCCAAACAGAAAAGCTTGTTATTCTGTAGTTGACATAGCTAATAGAATGACCTATCTGGTGTGGATGTTTGCTCACCATGGAGATAGCAGTAGCTGGGTGAATCATTCACACTTGGACAGTCTGAGCTTCATTGACATAACAGCTGAAACCCCCCCGGCGTTGGATGTTCCGAGCCCCATTATACATAACAGTGGTTGGACCATCTACCTTGGTGTTGGAGCCCCATTATACATAACAGTGGTTGGACGATCTACCTGGGTGTTGGAGCCCCATATACATAACAGTGGTTGGACGATCTACCTGGGTGTTGGAGCCCCATTATACATAACAGTGGTTGGACGATCTACCTGGGTGTTGGAGCCCCATATACATAACAGTGGTTGGACGATCTACCTGGGTGTTGGAGCCCCATATACATAACAGTGGTTGGACGATCTACCTTGGTGTTGGAGCCCCATATACATAACAGTGGTTGGACGATCTACCTTGGTGTTGGAGCCCCATATACATAACAGTGGTTGGACGATCTACCTGGGTGTTGGAGCCCCATATACATAACAGTGGTTGGACGATCTACCTGGGTGTTGGAGCCCCATATACATAACAGTGGTTGGACGATCTACCTGGGTGTTGGAGCCCCATTATACATAACAGTGGTTGGACGATCTACCTGGGTGTTGGAGCCCCATATACATAACAGTGGTTGGACGATCTACCTGGGTGTTGGAGCCCCATATACATAACAGTGGTTGGACGATCTACCTTGGTGTTGGAGCCCCATATACATAACAGTGGTTGGACGATCTACCTTGGTGTTGGAGCCCCATATACATAACAGTGGTTGGACGATCTACCTTGGTGTTGGAGCCCCATATACATAACAGTGGTTGGACGATCTACCTTGGTGTTGGAGCCCCATATACATAACAGTGGTTGGACGATCTACCTTGCTCTGGGTGTTTGAGCCCCATGGAGATAACATTAGTTGGGTGAGTCATCTGTACTTGGAAAGTGTGAGTTTCATCTGCATAACAGCGGTTGGAAGACCCAGCTGCGGCCGGAGGTGTCAGCTCTGGTGAAGCGAGTCAAAGCAGCATGGCGGAGCTTATCAGAAACGCAACTGACGTTGCAAAAAGTGCTGAAGGAACATGTTCAACATGACCAGTTACCTGTGCAGTGGTTGGATACTTAGGTTGACACCTAAGCAGTGAAACAGGAAAGATACATATAGTCTAACTGATGACACATTGTGGTGATTTCTTCAAATGGCCTTGAAGCTTTTAGGAGGAGCCTCAGCTACATATATACGATTAGTTACACAGACAGTAGAAAATTCAGTGTATATTTGCAGCTGAACCATGAACATGGTGTGAAGTACTTTACAAAACAACAAGAATTAGAAACAAAAGATAGAATGTCACATGACGTTTATTCTGTCACCGAAGACCAAGGGTTACGATGGACCGCCAACTCGGTACAACAAACGGCCACAAAACGTTTGTCATGCTCCTACTACAGCAAAGGTGAAACGCCGTATACCTCTGGAATGGATCCCTGTGAAGGACAACCTGCCAAAACAAAACGCAAGACTGGTGAGAGACACGGACATCATGACAATGTCAGCAGCCGGCCCCAGCCCACCAGGGGCAGCAGTCGGTCCCACCCCCCAAGGGACAGCGTCGGGGCCCAGTCTCCCAGGGACCACAGCCGAGCTCACACCACCAGCGGCAGCAGAGACATGACCCATAGTTCTGTCAACCGTAGGAGAAGCAAAGAACCCAATACAGGCCTTAATGCTCAAAGGTTGTGTCCCGAAGTCTCCTGTAGCAGCGGCCGCAATGGTGGTCTTGGTAGCAGCGTCACATCAGCAAAGATTGGCAGATATGAAAACAGGTTTGCTTCACAAAGCCACAGCATGCCTAGATCACATAGACCGTCCACTGGCCCACATCAGAAACCTGTGACTGTGGACAATATTAAGAAGAGATCGGTCGACATGTCCTACAATCAGCCTGGTTCTCAGTCGCGCGTTAAAAGTGGTTGCAGAAAGAGGGCCTGGATGTTCAACAGGAGACCAAATAACAGTGAAGAAGTAGACAATAGCACATCAGCGGTTCTACACCATGTCACGGATACCAATGAGGAGGCTAACCTACCTAGAGAACCCGGTGCAGATGATAGCGGAGATGAAAGCGATGACTCCAGCAGTGGAATCGGGGCTAAAGTACCTACAGAACCTGGTACAGATGATAGCGGAGATGATAGCGGAGATGAAAGCGATGACTCCAGCAGTGGAATCAGGGCTAAAGTACCTACAGAACCTGGTACAGATGATAGCGGAGATGAAAGCAACACAAGTTCCTCCAGTGACTCTGTTCACACTAGCGATGATGACAAGGAGGACTGTCACAATTCTGTACCCAAACATGTCGCGGAAAGGGTATCCTCTCCAGTCAAACATAGTGTACCTATCAAACAAAAAAGTACCAGAGTGGCTGGAGTCCAACAAGACCCTGATACTGAACCATGTGTATCTGCTGAGCCAGAGTACCAGTATACAGAGGATGCTGCCTGTTCTGGGACGGTATGCACTGTGCCTAATTCCCCCACCACAGATGACACAGAGCCTGTGTCGGCCCCAGCCGGGGCTACCTCTGCTGAGACGCAGACCCAGGAGCCAGACTCTGCTGAGACGCAGACCCAGGAGCCAGACTCTGATGAGACTCAGACCAAGGAGCCAGACTCTGATGAGACTCAGACCAAGGAGCCAGACTCTGATGAGACTCAGACCAAGGAGCCAGACTGATGAGACTCAGACCAAGGAGGCAGACTCTGATGAGACTCAGACCAAGGAGCCAGACTGATGAGACTCAGACCAAGGAGCCAGACTCTGATGAGACTCAGACCAAGGAGCCAGACTGATGAGACTCAGACCAAGGAGGCAGACTCTGATGAGACTCAGACCAAGGAGCCAGACTCTGATGAGACTCAGACCAAGGAGGCAGACTGATGAGACTCAGACCAAGGAGGCAGACTCTGATGAGACTCAGACCAAGGAGGCAGACTCTGATGAGACTCAGACCAAGGAGCCAGACTCTGATGAGACTCAGACCAAGGAGGTAGTGTCTGCTGTACCCAAGCCCCAGTCTACAACTGAACCATCGTTCCAACAACCTATTGGTGAAACATGTGAAATGTCTCACAATGTGCCTGAATGTAGAGTTGACCATGCAATTGTATTAGCTGCGCCTGGGTATCAAGATAGGGCTGATGAAGTTGTCTCTGCGACAGAGCACGTAAACAGGGCCGGATGTGCTACCTCAAAGGAGCTTCAGACTGCCGTGGATAGCATCACAGCCATGTCTGGGTGTGATACATCAGAGGAGGTTGCTTCTGCCGTGGATAGCATGACATGTGTCACGTAAGTGTAACTATTACACACATTGTGTTATTAGTGAATAGTAATCTATTGCCTTTGGGTAGAGGGGTGACTTGTTTCTGCCTTGTGTTATTACTGAATAGTAATCTATTGCCTTTGGGTAGAGGGGTGACTTGTTTCCGCCTTGTGTTATTACTGAATAGTAATGTATTGCCTTTGGGTAGAGGGGTGACTTGTTTCTGCCTTGTGTTATTACTGAATAGTAATGTATTGCCTTTGGGTAGAGGGGTGACTTGTTTCTGCCTTGTGTTATTACTGAATAGTAATCTATTGCCTTTGGGTAGAGGGGTGACTTGTTTCTGCCTTGTGTTATTAGTGAATAGTAATGTATTGCCTTTGGGTAGAGGGGTGACTTGTTTCTGCCTTGTGTTATTAGTGAATAGTAATGTATTGCCTTTGGGTAGAGGGGTGACTTGTTTCTGCCTTGTGTTACGGGGAGAGAGCTCCGGATGATATGCTAACCGATGTGGAATATGCAAACGCCTTTCAAGAGAGTGAAGTGTCCCAAGCATCCGAGCCACATTTCAGTAGGCCACAGTGGAACGTTGACTCTTGTCCAGGTTCAATATTTTCTGCTACAACCGATCCCCTTCCCACTATGATACCACCTTCAAGCGCCATCTGTAATGAGGTAACCCAGCCTACAGATGTGGAACTCAGCACCTTCAACGCCTGTATTGGTGACATGGCCCCTCTCGGGTACCCAGACAACTCCATGGCTGCTCTTGAGAGGGTCTGTGGTGAATATGTCTTTCAACAACAACAGCCGGCACAGCCTCTAGAGCCCCAGCAGGTTGAGGTGCATCTGGAAACGTTTCATCAAGTGCCGCAGCAGGAGGCCCGGGTCCTACATCCCCAACAACCAGCATCTCAAGTGCCTGAAACTCCACAGCAGACCGTTGATATACAAGGGTTCAACGTGTGCAAACCCAAGCCAGTGACATCTTTACAGTCGCAAAGGACATTGTTCCCCACACCACCACAATCCGAAGCAGCTGTCACCTATGAAGAATCCGTGCCTGGTCCCAGCCGATATAACCTGTACAGCGACGGGGCTACCGTGTCGTCCATTGCGATGATAATCCCTGTGATGAAACAGTTGATTATATGCGCCACGTGTAAAAAGAAGTTCAACAGAGCGTTCATCTGTAACAACTACTTGATTCAGCTGAACAGGCCCGTGAAATGTGCTTGGGGCTGTGTATTGTGCAGACTGTGTTACAGTGAACAAAGTGGTTGTCGCCTACACAATATATCGTCCACAAGGAGAGAGAGAGAGAGAGAGTGAGAGAGAGAGAGAGAGAGAGAGGGGGGGGGGGATAGAGGAGAGAGAGACTGAGAGAGAGAGGGGGGGGGATAGAGAGAGGGGCGGGGGGGGATAGAGGAGAGAGAGAGAGAGAGAGACAGAGACAGAGAGAGATAAATAGAGAGAGAGATACCACTCTAAGCACCACACCCTTGCCAATTTTCCCTGCTCTGGAGAATGTAGGAGACTGGGATCTGGAACTCAACATAGATGATAAGTTCAAGACTGACAAGGAGGTCAACGTCCATGTGCAGCTGATTATGAATGAGGAGCAATCCTCTGGAGTTGACACCCTGCCAAGAGGTATGTATATTACCATGTGCAGCTGATTATGAATGAGGAGCAATCCTCTGGAGTTGACACCCTGCCAAGAGGTATGTATATTACCATGTGCAGCTGATTATGAATGAGGAGCAATCCTCTGGAGTTGACACCCTGTGAAGAGGTATGTATATTTCCATGTATAGATATATCTGTCTATGTCTATGTTATACTACAATGACGAGCCCTGATCATGTAGCTGGACTGACAGTGTTCTCTTCCCGCGCAGCGTTCAACCATCTCATCACAGTGAATGACACCATGTCCTTCAGGTACTGGGTAAGCGAAGCAATATCAGAAGAGGTGGCCTACAGATATGTCTGCATCCCTCATGTACCTGGGTTCTGGGATCACGTTGTGGTGGGAACCCGTCCCCTTCCCAGAATGAAGAAGCTGATCGGACCTGATGACTCCTTACCGAGATTGTTCAATGTGTCACTTGGGTCCTACAGGTTTCATTGGTGCTGTTTTGTCTTGAAGAAACAGATCATTTTGACTATGTGGTGCACTTTGTTGCCCAGGAGAGGGCAGTCTAAGGTCGTCACAGTTGTTGACAACAAACTGAGAAACCTCACCTCGAGCATAGAGTTTAGAAGAATGGTATTCTATCTTTACATTTACATTTACATTTAAGTCATTTAGCAGACGCTCTTATCCAGAGCGAATTACAAATTGGTGCATTCACCTTATGATATCCAGTGGAACAGCCACTTTACATTAGTGCATCTAAATATTTTAAGGGGGGGGGGGGGGGGGGTTAGAAGGATTACTTTATCCTATCCTAGGTATTCCTTAAAGAGGTGGTGTTTCAGGTGTCTCCGGAAGGTGGTGATTGACTCCGCTGACCTGGCGTCGTGAGGGAGTTTGTTCCACCATTGGGGTGCCAGAGCAGCGAACAGTTTTGACTGGGCTGAGCGGGATCTGTACTTCCTCAGAGGTAGGGAGGCGAGCAGGCCAGAGGTGGATGAACGCAGTGCCCTTGTTTGGGTGTAGGGCCTGATCAGAGCCTGAAGGTACGGAGGTGCCGTTCCCCTCACAGCTCCGTAGGCAAGCACCATGGTCTTGTAGCGGATGCGAGCTTCAACTGGAAGCCAGTGGAGAGAGCGGAGGAGCGGGGTGACGTGAGAGAACTTGGGAAGGTTGAACACCAGACGGGCTGCGGCGTTCTGGATGAGTTGTAGGGGTTTAATAGCACAGGCAGGGAGCCCAGCCAACAGCGAGTTGCAGTAATCCAGACGGGAGATGACAAGTGCCTGGATTAGGACCTGCGCCGCTTCCTGTGTGAGGCAGGGTCGTACTCTGCGAATGTTGTAGAGCATGAACCTACAGGAACGGGCCACCGCCTTGATGTTAGTTGAGAACGACAGGGTGTTGTCCAGGATCACGCCAAGGTTCTTAGCGCTCTGGGAGGAGGACACAATGGAGTTGTCAACCGTGATGGCGAGATCATGGAACGGGCAGTCCTTCCCCGGGAGGAAGAGCAGCTCCGTCTTGCCGAGGTTCAGCTTGAGGTGGTGATCCGTCATCCACACTGATATGTCTGCCAGACATGCAGAGATGCGATTCGCCACCTGGTTATCAGAAGGGGGAAAGGAGAAGATTAATTGTGTGTCGTCTGCATAGCAATGATAGGAGAGACCATGTGAGGTTATGACAGAGCCAAGTGACTTGGTGTATAGCGAGAATAGGAGAGGGCCTAGAACAGAGCCCTGGGGGACACCAGTGGTGAGAACACGTGGTGCGGAGACAGATTCTCGCCGCGCCACCTGGTAGGAGCGACCTGTCAGGTAGGACGCAATCCAAGCGTGGGCCGCGCCGGAGATGCCCAACTCGGAGAGGGTGGAGAGGAGGATCTGATGGTTCACAGTATCAAAGGCAGCCGATAGGTCTAGAAGGATGAGAGCAGAGGAGAGAGAGTTAGCTTTAGCAGTGCGGAGCGCCTCCGTGACACAGAGAAGAGCAGTCTCAGTTGAATGACTAGTCTTGAAACCTGACTGATTTGGATCAAGAAGGTCATTCTGAGAGAGATAGCAGGAGAGCTGGCCAAGGACGGCACGTTCAAGAGTTTTGGAGAGAAAAGAAAGAAGGGATACTGGTCTGTAGTTGTTGACATCGGAGGGATCGAGTGTAGGTTTTTTCAGAAGGGGTGCAACTCTCGCTCTCTTGAAGACGGAAAGGACGTAGCCAGCGGTCAAGGATGAGTTGATGAGCGAGGTGAGGTAAGGGAGAAGGTCTCCGGAAATGGTCTGGAGAAGAGAGGAGGGGATAGGGTCAAGCGGGCAGGTTGTTGGGCGGCCGGCCGTCACAGATTTCATCTGGGGAGAGAGGGGAGAAAGAGGTCAAAGCACAGGGTAGGGCAGTGTGAGCAGAACCAGCGGTGTCGTTTGACTTAGCAAACGAGGATCGGATGTCGTCGACCTTCTTTTCAAAATGGTTGACGAAGTCATCCGCAGAGAGGGAGGAGGGGGGGGGAGGGGGAGGGTGGATTCAGGAGGGAGGAGAAGGTGGCAAAGAGCTTCCTAGGGTTAGAGGCAGATGCTTGGAATTTAGAGTGGTAGAAAGTGGCTTTAGCAGCAGAGACAGAAGAGGAAAATGTAGAGAGGAGGGAGTGAAAGGATGCCAGGTCCACATGGAGGCGAGTTCTCCTCCATTTCCGCTCGGCTGCCCGGAGCCCTGTTCTGTGAGCTCGCAATGAGTCGTCGAGCCACGGAGCAGGAGGGGAGGACCGAGCCGGCCTGGAGGATAGGGGACATAGAGAGTCAAAGGATGCAGAAAGGGAGGAGAGGAGGGTTGAGGAGGCAGAATCAGGAGATAGGTTGGAGAAGGTTTGAGCAGAGGGAAGAGATGATAGGACGGAAGAGGAGAGAGTAGCGGGGGAGAGAGAGCGAAGGTTGGGACGGCGCGATACCATCCGAGTAGGGGCAGAGTGGGAAGTGTTGGATGAGAGCGAGAGGGAAAAGGATACAAGGTAGTGGTCGGAGACTTGGAGGGGAGTTGCAATGAGATTAGTGGAAGACGGTGGGTAGACGTGGGGAGGTTAAAGTCACCCAGAACTGTGAGAGGTGAGCCATCCTCAGGGAAGGAACTTATCAAGGCGTCAAGCTCATTGATGAACTCTCCAAGGGAACCTGGAGGGCGATAAATGATAAGGATGTTAAGCTTGAAAGGGCTGGTAATTGTGACAGCATGGAATTCAAAAGAGGCGATAGACAGATGGGTCAGGGGAGAAGGAGAGAAAGTCCACTTGGGAGAGATGAGGATCCCAGTGCCACCACCCCGCTGACCAGAAGCTCTCGGGGTGTGCGAGAACACGTGGGCAGACGAGGAGAGAGCAGTAGGAGTAGCAGTGTTATCTGTGGTAATCCATGTTTCCGTCAGTGGCAAGAAGTCGAGGGACTGGAGGGAAGCATAGGCTGGGATGAACTCTGCCTTGTTGGCCGCAGATCGGCAGTTCCAGAGGCTGCCGGAGACCTGGAACTCCACGTGGGTCGTGGGCACTGGGACCACCAGGTTAGAATTGCGGCGGCCACGCGGTGTGAAGCATTTGTATGGTCTGTGCAGAGAGGAGAGAACAGGGATAGACAGACACATAGTTGACAGGCTACAGAAGAGGCTACGCTAATGCAAAGGAGATTGGAATGACAAGTGGACTACACGTCTCGAATGTTCAGAAAGTTAAGCTTACGTTGCAAAAATCTTATTGACTAAAATGATTAAAATGATGCAGTACTGCTGGCTGGTGAAGTAGGCTAGCTAGCAGTGGCTGCGTTGTTGACTTTGTTTGAAAGTGTTGCTGGCTAGGTAGCCAGCAAGGTGGTAGGTGGTAGGTGGTTTACAGCTCAGTACGTGTCACCACAAGACAGGCGGCTTAACCTTGTGTTAGATTGTAAACCCAGTGAAGGTGCTACTTTGGTCCATGTCATAGCTTTGTTGGCCTCCAGGATTGGGATGGAAACAGTAACACCTCACCTGGCCCAGCAACGGGCCAAAGATGATAGCAATTACTGTTTCAATGGCAGGAATGCCAATAACATGTTCACATGCCCCTCAGATGGTAATTCAGGAGGTAATTACATCGATATTGTTGAGGATTTTAGCTCCTACCACAACAGTGGCGATGATGTTATTGGTCTCACTCACATGTCCACAACCACAGAGTGTTACAGCCTCCTTTAAAGTAGAGCAATGATGTTTGTATAGTGTTACCTCAGCCTACAAGAGTCTACATGTGGGACCGTGTGGTGACATGAGGCCTAAAGGTTATTTTAGGTCTTGTTTGACAACACACATTTTACTAGTCACATTTATTTATTATGCAGTTTATATATTTTTATTAATCAATTAATTAAACAAGTGCCCCCCTACCTCCTCTCCTCCCCATCTGACAAATAACAAAGTGTCCACAGCAGCAGGCCTCTACACTCATTGAGAGTGGGCTCCTGAATCCCCCTGTGGTTGGCGGTTGCAGTAAAACATAAATATATACTACATACTGTATATTGTTTTATTTCTCCGGGGCCCAGGGGCAATAGCCCAGGTAAGCCAGCCCTTCCTATGTCAGAAAATAGCCAAGGCCTATTCACCTTATTCCTATGTGTTTCTGGATCAATCAATACAATTTCTGAATCCTTAAAATGTACATGTTGGTGTCTTGAAGTTTCCTATGACCTATAGGCCGAGGGAAATGCATTCATTTTGCAATGTATTAGCCTATTTCTTAGGTCTATAGAATATTTACTCCACAACTGAAATATCAACATCAGTCATGTCGATTGTATAGGATTCCAGCGCCTTGACAGATGCACACACACCACTGTGGTGACACGTCCCCTATATGACTATCTCTGTCCCCACGTTGTGATTCCCCTCCCCCACTCCACTTTACCGCGCAGAGCCAGAGAGGGAAAATCACTTTCATCTGGAGAAGCTCGTCCGGTAACACGGGGCGGCCCATCTGCAGGTCCCCGCTGTTCCTAAAAGAAAGGTGAGCAATATCATATTTTCAAGAATTGAAATGATATGGAAAGTTATTTTCATGCTGTAGTACAATTCCACCACCATAAATCGTTGTATTGGTTTATGAACTATGTTAGCCTAGTTAGCTTGTTTGTTGCTAGTGCTAATGTTCGCTCACTATCTAGCTAATGCACTAGTGAGCCAATTTTGTTGACATTTGGGCGGGTAGCTTGATTAGTTAACATAACTGTTGATAAAGAGACTGATATTTTATGGCTATTTCAGTCAATTCTATCAGTGTGGTTATAAGTAACATGCATAGACAGCTAAATGGGACACGTGATCCCCATAGATGAACTTGAGACGGTAGCAGTTTGATAACATTAGATGGTGTTAGTTTAGCGAGCTAAAGTTGGCTGGCTGGAAACCAGGTGTTGTGCACCCCACCTTGCATCTCATAGCAGAGTGGAAGAGGGAAAGTCACATATGGAATTTTTTACTGCTTCTAACGTGCTTGTTTTGTAGTCATCTAACAAACATACATTATGTCTCTTATAAATTGTAGGTTAAGCCATGAATGTTGATTGTCTGACAGCCTTGGTATAGTTAAGCAGTAAAGCACAAGGAAAGGTTGAGGACTGTTCTTACGTAAGAGGCAACGCGGAGTGCCTGCCTGGTTACAGCCCTTAACCTTGGTATATTGGCCATATACCACAAACCCCCGAGGTGCCTTATTTCTTAAATATACCACAGTTTCAGCCAATCAACATCCAGGACCCAAACTACCCAGTTTATAATGTCTGCTTTATTCCACAGATTAAGGATTTGAGTTGGCCTGACGGAGAGATCTTCCAGGCGACTCCGGCCCATGGAGGATGCAGAGCATCACATCAGATCAAACATTGATAAACCAGTACTTTACCAGCGTTTTATCAATATCTTTAAAGGTAAGGTGAAGATTGAATATATTTCTGACAGTCCTAAATATGACAGCTATGAATTAGATGAATCAGATGTACATTTTAGAGGTTAGTGGGAAACAGTGAATTGGGATATATGGGCACAGTCACCCAGGAAAAAAGGTTTAAAGGAATAGCCATGTCTTTGTATTATGGTCATAGGATTCTTAAAGGTCCACTACAGTCACACGATGCTCCATCTGAAATCTCCTTCCACCTGAAAAGGCCCACCTTGAAAACCAATCATTGGTTTAGAAGACAGAGTAAGAGTGACAACTGAATCTAGCCTCTTGAAAGACAGAGCAGCGCATCCCCCTCCCTAAACCCCCTGCTGCACACCTGCACCTCATTTTGATTGGCAGTGATATGTGTGAGATCACTTTTAGACAGTGTGAGGTCATTTTATGAGAACAGTTGTTTTTGGAGAAGCTTGGCAAGTTGAATGGGGTGATCATGTGACCGGAGTGGACCTCCAGACAGTGATTATTCTCTGTAATAATTGACAAGCACAATGCAATATCTCCTAATGTTTGTATTTTGTGTCTGCTAAGGACGGGGAGTTTTTGCCACTGAATTCATATCCAAAGGAGACTTTGTTGTGGAGTACCGAGGTGAACTGCTTACACAACAGGAGGGCGAGGTCCGAGCTGATCAGTACAATGATTCTGCAAAGGTGTTTCTTTTCGATTTCCAATGGAAAGGAAGAACATGGTGGTAAGTAGGATTGATGAGAACAAAATAAACATATTAATGCCTTTTGAGATCTAAAAAAAGCAACAACATTCAAATGGAGACAGACATTTAAATGGTTGGTGGCACAATATGCACTGTAGGCCTATCTCAGGCCCAGATACTAATTTGACCTTGTCCCTGACCTAAACAGTAAGGAACAATATTAGTCTTCAAACCAACTGGTTCGCTATCAGAGCATCTGCACTCCTTTTTTAAACAACGCGTTAGGGACTTTTCTGCCCCTTTTCTGAAATAGAAACCCTGTGCTGCAATATCTTCATTAAACTGTGACATGTTATGTTTCTATGCAGCATTGATGCATCTGAAGAAGAGAGGATGGATGGGGCCATGTATCGCGAGATCTTGGCCAACAACCTCCTTCCCTCAGTAAGAGCATTGAAGATGGGTCGTGGCTGGTTCTTCCAGCATGACAACGACCCGAAACACACAGCCAGGGCAACTAAGGAGTGGCTCCGTAAGAAGCATCTCAAGGTCCTGGAGTGGCCTAGCCAGTCTCCAGACCTGAACCCAATAGGAATAAGGCTGTTTCTAGTGGGTTTAGGGTTACAATCAGCATTAGAATACAATGACTTACACAAACAATACAACTAAAGAATAATGTGGGTGTTAGAATCAGCATTAGAATACAATGACTTACACAAACAATACAACTAAAGAATAATGTGGGTGTAGATTGTGTGTGTTAGTGTCACAGACTGTGTCTGTGTGCCATTTCACAGTCCCTAATGTGCCATGAGATGTGGTTTTATACATTTTTTGAAAGATCAGTTACTTCAAAAAAGTACTGCCAATCGGAGCTGCTAACAGGGGTACAAGGGTCTGTCTGCCCGCCTATTGGCTCTTTCGCCGCAGATAGACCACACTGCCTGAACATGCTTTGGCTAAACTCAGCTGTGACTTAAAAAACAATGGACTCAGCTATGACTATCATAAACTTTATCCGATCAACATTTATCCTTCAACATGGCTCGTTTCGTAGTCTGCTGAGCATCATGATCTACTTTTACATAATGATGTTAGGTAGCTAAGTAAGGGTAGGCCTAATGCTCTCTGCAATTGCAACAATGCAAATTTTGCAACAATGCAAATTATTTACTTAAAAATCATACAATGTGATTTTCAGGATTTTTGTTTTAGATTCCGTCTCTCACAGTTGAAGTGTACCTATGATAAAAATTACAGACCTCTACATGCTTTGTAAGTAGGAAAACCTGCAAAATCGGCAGTGTATCAAATACTTGTTCTCCCCACTGTATGTTGTTTTGTGCTCGGCCACATAATTACATTACCCGACCTACCCCCGTAAATCAACTTGTCGTCCTTAGCAGACACAAAAATACAAACATTAGGAGTTATTGTATTGTGCTAGTCAATTATTACATAGAACAATCATTTTTTGGAGACCCTGTCCTGCTATCAGCCTGTGATGTGTGTGTTGTAAAGTGCCTTGCTGATGGGCACAACGGCAGTAGGTAGTATACGGTGATATTGAAGCCCGGTGGGTTACCGGCTTCAATATCCCTGTGTACTACCTACTGCTGTTTTGCCTTTGAGCAAGGGACTTCCCCCCTAAGTGCTCTGCTCTGCCACAGCCCCTGTTCTGCTCCCAGTCTGTGACCAACAGGCAAAATAGTCACAGACATCTCTGCACTAAGAGACTGTTTTTGTAGAAACTGACAAACCCCTGGATGCTGAAACATAATCAACATTTTTAAAACACTGAAAAATCCCCTCAAATCAAAAAACGTGATCTAATGCATTGTATACATCTGGGGACCTACTGTATAAGAAAGTACACAGGAAATGCCTGGTGTAGCGTTTAGTTTTGAACATCCTATTCTGGTCAGATGCAGGACTGAACTTTTCAGGAGAAGAGCAAATCCCTCATGAGTTGGGCTACTAAATGAGCCCACAAGAGCCTAACTACTGAGTTCTTATTGATAATGTTTTTATTTAATATATTTGAATGTATTGCATATTTAGTTAACTTTTGATGTATGTAACAAGTGCACTGCATTCCAGTGCAATTGATGTTCGACTATAAATGTGTATTTGTGAAAGTGAAATAGTAAATGTGAAGATAGAAACTCATATTGATCTTTAGTAAAGTTCTTACCATAGGTTTTGGGCTGGATGACACATCCGTTTTGATGACTTGAATTAAGTGAACCAAGACAACAATTAGACATCAATTACATCTTAGTAGTTAAGAGACACTGTCTGCATCAGAACATATTGCATGACAGGGTAATGAATTGCTCATCATCCCGGCTCTTCCAAGATGGGTGGTAATTTCATCTAGCATCTTAATAAAAATAGTTCCTCTCCTGTGTTTAATGAAGATGGGTGGTAATTTCATCTAGCATCTTAATAAAAATAGTTCCTCTCCTGTGTTTAATGAAGATGGGTGGTAATTTCATCTAGCATCTTAATAAAGAGAGTTCCTCTCCTGTGTTTAATGAAGATGGGTGGTAATTTCATCTAGCATCTTAATAAAGAGAGTTCCTCTCCTGTGTTTAATGAAGATGGGTGGTAATTTCATCTAGCATCTTAATAAAGAGAGTTCCTCTCCTGTGTTTAATGAAGATGGGTGGTAATTTCATCTAGCATCTTAATAAAGAGAGTTCCTCACCTGTGTTTAATGAAGATGGGTGGTAATTTCATATAGCATCTTAATAAAGAGAGTTCCTCTCCTGTGTTTAATGAAGATGGGTGGTAATTTCATCTAGCATCTTAATAAAGAGAGTTCCTCTCCTGTGTTTAATGAAGATGGGTGGTAATTTCATCTAGCATCTTAATAAAGAGAGTTCCTCACCTGTGTTTAATGAAGATGGGTGGTAATTTCATCTAGCATCTTAATAAAGAGAGTTCCTCACCTGTGTTTAATGAAGATGGGTGGTAATTTCATCTAGCATCTTAATAAAGAGAGTTCCTCTCCTGTGTTTAATGAAGATGGGTGGTAATTTCATCTAGCATCTTAATAAAGAGAGTTCCTCACCTGTGTTTAATGAAGATGGGTGGTAATTTCATCTAGCATCTTAATAAAGAGAGTTCCTCTCCTGTGTTTAATGAAGATGGGTGGTAATTTCATCTAGCATCTTAATAAAGAGAGTTCCTCTCCTGTGTTTAATGAAGATATTGCAGCACAGGGTTTCTATTTCAGAAAAGGGGCAGAAAAGTCCCTAACGCGTTGTTTAACAAAGGAGTGCAGATGCTCTGATAGCAGTTGGTCTGAAGACTATTATTTTTCCTCACTGTTTAGGTCACGGACAAGGTCAAATTAGGATCTGGGCCTCAGATAGGCCAACAGTGCATATTGTGCCACCAACCATTAAAATGTCTGTCTCCATTTGAATGTTGTTGCTTTTTTAAGATCTCAAAAGGCAGTAATATGTTTTTTGTTCTCATCAATCCTACTTACCACCATGTTCTTCCTTTCCATTGGAACATCGAAAAGAAACACCTTTTCAGAATCATTGTACTGATCAGCTCGGACCTCACCCTCCTGTTGTGTAAGCAGTTAATCTCTGATCTGAATCAGGAAACTAAGAGTTGGTTTAAACAGATCTGAATAAGGAAACTAAGAGTTGGTTTAAACAGATCTGAATCAGGAAACTAAGAGTTGGTTTGAACAGATCTGAATCAGGAAACTAAGAGTTTGTTTAACCTCTAACGAGCCTCTACCCCGGGTCCGGGAGCACCCCCCACCCCCCCACACACTGATTAGCATAGCTAGCATAGCTTCACAAGTAGATAGTAGCATCTAAATATCATTAAATCACAAGTCCAAGACACCAGATGAAAGATACAGATCTTGTGAATAAAGCCACCATTTCAGATTTTTAAAATGTTTTACAGGGAAGACAAAATATGTAAATCTATTAGCTAAACACGTTAGCAAAATACACCACTATTCTAACTCCATCAGTTTCTTACTCCTTCAGGTGCTATCACCAATTCGGCTCAACTAAGATATTGATATCCACTAACCAAGAAAAAACCTCTTCAGATGACAGTCTGATAACATATTCATGGTATAGGATAGTTTTTGTTAGAAAAAAGTGCATATTTCAGGTAGAAATCACAGTTTACAATTGCACCGACCATCACAAATCGACTAGAATTACTAGATAGAGCAACGTGTATGACCAATTTACTCATCATAAAACATTTCATAAAAATAGACAAAGCATAGCAATGGAAAGACCCAGTTCTTGTGATTTCAGACCATATTTCAGATTTTCTAAGCGTTTTTCAGCGAAAAGACAAAAAATCGATAAGTTAGCATACCACATGTGCAAACGTTACCAGAGCATCGATTCCAGCCAAAGAGCGCTATAACGTAATCACCGCCAAAATATATTAATTTTTTCACTAACCTTCTCAGAATTCTTCCGATGACACTCCTGTAACATCATTTTACAATATACATATACAGTTTGTTCGAAAAGGTGCATATTTAGCCATACAAAACCGTGGTTACACAATAAAAATACTAGGAAATCAAGCCTCAATATGTCTGACGTCATCTATCAGAGTGATCTAGTTTAATTGAAAGCTAATCATATACTTGACTAAAAAATACAGGGTTGACAGGAATCGAAAGACAAATTAGTTCTTAATGCAACCGCTGACTTACATTTTTAAAATTATCCTTACTTTTCAATACAGGGTTGGCCAAGTGACGCGATAACAAACAAAATGGCGAAATATGCGTTTAAAATATTTCGACAGAACAACGATTTATCATATTAAATATTGCTTACTTTGAGCTGTTCTTCCATCAGATTCTTGGGCAATGTATCCTTTCTATGTTGTAATCTTCTTTTGGTCGATAGATGTCCTCTGTCCTTGGAAATATCCACTAACGATCGAACGGGACCACAAAACGTGTCCAAAGTTTCAGAGTGCACAACAAAGAAATTCCTCAAAATCGCACTAAACGGATATAAATTGCTATAAAACGGTTCAAATTAACTACATTATGATGTTTTTAACAACTATAACGACTGAAAACATGACCGGAGAAATATTGCTGGTTAGACAACGATTTGGAATGAGGCAAGTCCGATGTCCTTCACGCTTCAGGCGCGCGACGAGAAAGGGCGGTACCTATACGTTTTGTACTTTTATAATGGCTGTGATTGTGCAATCGATTCCATTCAAAACGTGATGACGTACAGACACCCAGAGGAAGACGTAGGCAGTGTCGGTTTCTTCATAGCATTCACTGTCGCCTTAAAAACAGACTCCAGATCAGGGGTAAAAATTTCTGAAATCTGACCCCTGTCATGAAAAGTGCTGTAGATATTGTTCTGTACCACTCAGAGACAAAATTCCAACGCTTATAGAAACTAGAAAGTGTTTTCTATCCAATAATAACAATAATATGCATATTGTACGATCAAGAATTTAGCACGAGGCAGTTTAATTTGGAGACCCAAATATGCTAATGCGGAACAGCACCCCCTATAGTTCCAAGAGGTTAACCACTCGAGTGTTGCTTTAGCAGTCTCAAAATCTCTGGAAGTCTGAAACAGGTTTCCCTCAAGAATTTCCCTGTATTTAGCGCCATCCATCATTCCTTCAATTCTAACCAGTTTCCCAGTCCCTGCCGATGAAAAACATCCCCACAGCATGATGCTGCCACCACCATGCTTCACTGTGGGGATGGTGTTCTCGGGGTGATGAGAGGTGTTGGGTTTGCGTCAGACATAGAGTTTCCCTTGATGGCCAAAAAGCTCAATAAACTCTTAGTTTCCTGATTCAGATCTGTTTAAACCAACTCTTAGTTTCCTGATTCAGATCTGTTTAAACCAACTCTTAGTTTCCTGATTCAGATCTGTTTAAACCATCTCTTAGTTTCCTGATTCAGATCTGTTCAAACCATCTCTTAGTTTCCTGATTCAGATCTGATTAAACCAACTCTTAGTGTCCTGATTAAGATCTGTTTAAACCAACTCTTAGTGTCCTGATTCAGATCTGTTTAAACCAACTCTTAGTTTCCTGATTCAGATCTGTTTAAACCAACTCTTAGTTTCCTGATTCAGATCTGTTTAAACCAACTCTTAGTGTCCTGATTCAGATCTGTTCAAACCAACTCTTAGTTTCCTGATTCAGATCTGTTTAAACCAACTCTTAGTGTCCTGATTCAGATCTGTTCAAACCAACTCTTAGTTTCCTGATTCAGATCTGTTTAAACCAACTCTTAGTTTCCTGATTCAGATCTGTTTAAACCAACTCTTAGTGTTATTATTCATGATTTATTTATGATTTGTATTAATCAAGGCATAATCAGGATTAATTTAGTATTGTTTAGAAACGTGTTATCTACTCCCTTAGACGGAAAATTACTCCAGTCATCATCCACAGTTCAGTTACTATTGGGCCAAACACAACCCAAAACACAACCAAAACACAACCAAAACACAACCCAAAACACAACCAAAACAAACTGCAAATGCAACCAATGAGTTTGGAACCAAATACTACACTTTTGAATACTTTAATACACTATAAGTTAATTGATCAGAATATTTACGACTTCAAATTATCAAAGTATGGGGGGACTAGATACATAAAGTGCTTTCATTTCTAAATGGTGAAACATATATGTATTAAAATATCCTCAAATAAAAGGTGACATTATATACTGTCACCTCATATGAAACACTTGATCTGAAATCCAAAATGTTGGAGTATAGAGCCACATTTAAAATGTTAGCTTCACTGTCAAAATTAATATGGTGTGGACTGTATACTCAATACAATCTAAATCTGATACCTCACTGCCTGTCTTTTGACTGATACTGCTTTTTAAACTGGTCTGATGAGTCTACTCAAATATTTGTACTTTATATGTTTCTCTCTGCAAGCAATACTTTGATAATTTGTCATTTCTAATATTGATACATTAATTGATGAATAGATATGGCAGGTTTCAAGACACTGATATATCTGAATATGTTAAAAAATATATACTTCCACTATTTTCACCACCAAAGAATATCAGTGTGATTTTAATGTGATTTGACTCTTTGCAGGCTGTCAGGCTGTCTAGTCACAGAGGAAGGCTGTGCTTCTCTGGTCTCAGCTCTGGAGTCAAACCCCTCACACCTGAGAGAGCTGGACCTGAGCTACAATCACCCAGGAGACTCAGGAGTCAGACTGCTCTCTGCTGGACTGGAGGATCCACACTGCAGACTGGAGAAACTCAAGTATGTAGAGGGTTTATGTCAATGTTCATATCAGACATGTTTGACTTATCAGGCTAGTTAAGACAAACATTCTGACCACCACTTGGACAAAGTTATATGCTGACTGTGTGTGTGTGTGTGTGTGTGTGTGTGTGTGTGTGTGTGTGTGTGTGTGTGTGTGTGTGTGTGTGTGTGTGTGTGTGTGTGTGTGTGTGTGTGTGTGTGTGTGTGTGTGTGTGTGTGTGTGTGTGTGTGTGTGTGTGTGTGGGAAACACACCACGCACACACACACACTGGACACACACACACAACTGGACACACACACACATACTGGAGACACACACACTGGACAGTGTGTGTGTGTGTGTGTGTGTGTGTGTGTGTGTGTGTGTGTGTGTGTGTGTGTGTGTGTGTGTGTGTGTGTGTGTGTGTGTGTGTGTGTGTGTGTGTGTGTGTGTGTGTGTGTGAGTGAGTTCAGGTGTATCCCTCAATGACTGTCTGTCCTTCTGCTTACCGCTACAGTGTGGAACATGGTGGAGAGAACACAATGAAACCTGGGCTTAGAAAATGTGAGTGTTGACTGCTGTGAAGAATATGACTAAGAATAAGTCTTAATTCAAGTTAAGTCAAAGTCAAAGACCACCATCATTACTTACTTGGTCATATTAAATATCAGCTGTAGTTCTACAGAAGCAGAAATCAGGGACACCAACGTTTACAAAGAGTTGAATTTACAATGTGTGTGTCTGTGTGTGTGTCACTTTCGTGTTACGTTAAAAATGTGTGTGTGTGTGTGTGTGTGTGTGTGTGTGTGTGTGTGTGTGTGTGTGTGTGTGTGTGTGTGTGTGTGTGTGTGTGTGTGTGTGTGTGTGTGTGTGTGTGTGTATGTAATTAATGTGAATAAGTGTGTTTTATATTACCATACAGTATAACATATGATCATTCAACAAGTCTCAAGTTACCTTAACTTCTCCTTTTGATACCTAGAAACATCTACATTAAATGAATTAGTGAAAAGTGAGTTAACATTCTAATGTGAATGATGATGATTTCTAATATTGTGTCTGGTTTCATCCATCAGATGTCTGTGATCTCACACTGGACCTAAACACAGTAAACAGACTCCTCTCTCTGTCTGAGGAGAACAGAAAGGTGACATGTAGGAGAGAGGAGCAGCCGTATCCTGATCACCCAGAGAGATTTGAGGACTGTAGACAGGTGCTGTGTAGAGAGGGTCTGACTGGGCGCTGTTACTGGGAGGTAGAGTGGAGTGGGGGAGGGGCTTTTATAGGAGTGACATATAAAGGAATCAGCAGGAGAGGAAGGGTTAATGACTGTTGGCTTGGATGGAATGACAAGTCCTGGAGTCTGTTCTGCTCTGACAACCGTTACTATGCCTGGCACAATAATAATCGGACTCCCATAGACGTCCCCTCCTCTAGCTCCCACAGAGTAGGAGTGTATCTGGACTGGCCAGCCGGCACTCTGTCCTTCTATAGAGCCTCCTCTGACACACTGACCCACCTGATCACATTCACCTCCACATTCACTGAGCCCCTCTATCCAGGGATTTGGGTTGATTACAACTCCTCAGTGTCCCTGTAAATAATAACACACACACTGGACACACTCACACTGGACACACACACACACACACACACACACTGGACACACACACACACACTGGACACACACACACACACACACTGGACACACACACACACACACACACTGGACACACACAAACACTGGACACACACACTCACACTCACTGGACACACACACACTGGACAGATACACACACACTGGACACACACACACACTGGACACACACAAACACTGGACACACACTCACACTGGACACACACACACACTCACACTGGACACACACACACACACACACTGGACAGATACACACACACACACACACACACTGGACACACACACACACACTGGACACACACACACACACACTGGACACACACACACTCACACTGGACACACACACTCACACTGAACAGACACACCACACACACTGGACAGATACACACACACTGGACACACACACACACTCACACTGGACACACACTCACTGGACACTCACTGGACACACACACACACACATGCGTGTCTTCCTATAATTGTGACAATAACACCGTTAAAATACCAATGTGATCATTTGTTGTCTTTTATGTTGAATAACAAATTGTATAATTATATATGGACATACGCTCCATAGTTGTACAAGTATACAAGGATATATTGTACTTTTCATAATAAAACATACTTGAAACAAGAAAAGCATGTTAATTGTGAAAACAGTTTGGTTATTGATGTTACGTTTCCTCTGTCAGGTTGACGTTAACCTGCGACTGGTTGAAACATGAAACTAATATGAAATGAAATACAAAACAATTAAATATGTGGAATTGAATTAAACAAATTGTACAACAGAGTGTGTAATGCAGGGTTACTATAGCAACAGAGTTCTCTCTTCTCTCTCTCTGCTCTTTTCTCTGCTTTCTCTCTGCTCTCTCTCTCTCTGCTCTCTCTCTCTGCTATCTCACTCTCTTTTATTTCTCAGCCTGCTCTCTGCTGTCTGCTCTCTGCTGTCCGCTCTCTCTGCTCTCTATTGCTCTCTCTTCTCTCTGCTCTCTCTCTTCTCTCTGCTCTATCTCTCACTCTCTGCTCTCTCTCTCTGCTCTCTCCCTCCCTGCTCTCTCTCGCTCTCTGCTCTCTCTTCTCTCTCAGCCTGCTCTCTGTCTGCTCTGCTGTTCTCTCTTTTCTCTGCTTTCTTTCTGCTCTCTATTGCTCTCTCAGCACTCTCTCTGCTCTCTCTCTCTCTGCCCTCTCTGTTCTCTCTCTCTACTCTCCCTCTGTCCTCTGCTCTCTCTCTGCTTTTTCTATCTGCTCTCTGTCTCTCCCTCTGCTCTCTCTGTTCTCTGCTCTCCCTGCTATCTCTCTCTGCTCTCTCTCTCTCTGCTCTCACTTTTCTCTATGCTCTCTATGCTCTGCTCTCTCTGCTTGCTCTCTCTCTGCTCTCTCTCTCTGCTCTCTCTGCTGTCTCTCTCTGCTGTCTCTCTCTCTGCTCTGTCCTCTCTGCTCTTTCTCTCTGCTCTCTCTTTTCTCTCTCTCTGCTTTCTCTTCTCTCTGTTCTCTGCTCTCTCTCCCTCTGCTCTTTCTGCTCTGTTCTCTCTGCTTTCTCTCTTCTCTCTGCTCTCTCTTTGCTTTCTCAGCCTGCGCTCTCTCTGCTCTCACTCTCCGCTCTCTCAGCCTGCTCTCTCTCTCTGCTCTCTCTCCCTCTGCTCTCTCTTTTCTCTGCTCTCACTCTATGCTCTCTCACTCTCTCTTTGCTTTCTCAGCCTGCTCTCTCTCTCTCTGCTCAATGTTCTCTGCTCTCTCTCTCCCTCTGCTCTCTTTGCCCTCTTCTCTCTCACTCTCTCTTTGCTTTCTCAGCCTGCTCTCTCTCTGCTTTCTCAGCCTGCTCTCTGCCCTCTCTCTGGTCTCTGCTCTCTCTCTCACTCTGCCCTCTCCCCTCTCTCTCTCTGCTCTCTCTCTATGCTCTCTCTGTGTTCAGCTCGCTCAGCTCTCTCTGCCTTCTGCTCTCTTTGCTTTTTCTCTCTGCTCTGTCTCTGTTCTCTGCTCTCTCTGCTCTGCTCTCCCTGCTATCTCTCTGCTATCTCAGTCTCTGCTCTCTCTTTTCTCTATGCTCTGCTTTCTCTCTGTCTGCTCTCGCTCTCTCTTCTCTCTCAGCACTCTCTGTTCTCTCTGCTCTCTCTCTGCCTTCTGTTCTCTAACACTCTGCTCTCTCTCTCTGCTGTCTCTCTGCTCTCTCTGCTGTCTATCTGCTCTCTCTATCCTCTGCTCTCTCTGCCCTCTCTTTTCTCTCTCTCTGCTCTCTCTTCTCTCTGTTCTCTCCCTCTGCTCTTTCTGCTCTGTTCTCTCTGCCCTCTCTCTTCTCTGCTCTCTCTTTGCTTTCTCAGCCTGCTCAGCCTCAGCCTGCTCTCTCTCTCTCTGCTCTCTCTCTCCCTCTGCTCTTCTGCTCTCTCTTTTCTCTGCTGTCTCTCTGCTCTCACTCTATGCTCTCTCACTCTCTCTTTGCTTTCTCAGCCTGCTCTCTCTCTCTGCTCTCTCAGCCTACTCTCTGCTCTCTCTCTGCTCTCTCTCTCTATGTTCTCTCTGTGCTCTGCTCGCTCAGCTCTCTCTGCTCTCAGCTCTCTCCCTCTGATCTCTCTCACCCTGCTCTCTCTCCCTCTCTTCTCTCTCACTCTGCTCTCTCTATATGTTCTCTGCTCTCTCTCTTTTCTCTACTCTTCTTGCTCTGCTCTCTCTCTCTGCTCTCTCTCTGTTCTATCTCTCCCTCTGCTCTCTCTGCTCTCTTTTTTTCTGCTCGCTCTCTGACCTCTCTGCTTTCTCTCTCTCTGCTCTCTCTCTTTGCCCTCTGCTCTCTCACTCTCTCTTTGCTTTCTGCTCGCTCTCTCTCTCTGCTCTCTCAGCCTGCTCTCTGCTCGCACTCTCTGCTCTCTCTGCCCTCGCTCTGCTGTCTGCTCTCTCTTTTCTCTGCTCTCTTCTCTCTGCTCTCTCTCTCTCTGTGGTCTTCTCTCTCTCTCTCTCTGCATCTCTCACTTTTTATATCTTAACAGGGGTGCAGTTTGGACAATCACCACTTGATGGAAGTGATGAAAACAACATCACTGCAGAGAGAGAGAGAGTCTAATATACTGATATACAGTGCATTCAGAAAGTATTCAGACCACTTGACTTTTTACACATTTTGTCACGTTACAGCCTTATTCTAAAATGGATTACACTGTTTTTTTCCCCTCATCAATCTACACACAATAACCTATAATTACAAAGCAAAAACTGTTTATTTTATGTGTGCACATTTTTATTTAAAAAAAACGTAGATATCACATTTACATAAGTATTCAGACCCTTTACTCAGTACTTCGTTGAAGCACCTTTGGCAGCGATTACAGCCTTGAGTCTTCTTGGGTATGACGCTACAAGCTTGGCACACCTGTATTTGGGGAGTTTCTCCCATTCTTCTCTGCAGATCCTCTCAAGCTCTGTCAGGTTGGATGGGGAGCTTTGCTGCACTGCTTTTTTCAGGTGTCTCCAGAGATGTTCGATCGGGTTCAAGTCCGGGCTTAGGATCATTGTCCTGTTGTCCAGTCTGTGTATACTATACTGGGAGGGTAGAGAGTCAGAACTGATAGAGGATCTGGAGCCCTGAGGGGGAGAGAGAGAGAGGGTAGAGAGTCAGAACAGAGGGAAAGAGAAAGAGAGGGAGGGTAGAGAGTCAGAACAGAGGGAAAGAGAGAGAGGGAGGGTAGAGAGTCAGAACAGAGGTAAGAGAGAGAGGGAGGGTAGAGAGTCAGAACAGAGGGAAAGAGAGAGAGGGGGAGGGAAGAGAGTCAGAACAGAGGGAAAGAGAGAGAGGGAGGGTAGAGAGTCAGAACAGGGAAAGAGAGAGGGAGGGGAGAGAGTCAGAACAGAGGGAAAGAGAGAGAGGGAGGGGAGAGAGTCAGAACAGAGGGAAAGAGAGAGAGAGGGTAGAGAGTCAGAACAGAGGGGAGAGAGAGAGGGAGGGGGGAGAGTCAGAACAGAGGGAAAGAGAGAGAGAGGGAGGGTAGAGAGTCAGAACAGAGGGGAAGAGAGAGAGGGAGAGAGAGTCAGAACAGAGGGAAAGAGAGAGAGAGGGAGGGTAGAGAGTCAGAACAGAGGGAAAGAGAGAGAGGGAGGGTAGAGAGTCAGAACAGAGGGAAAGAGAGAGAGGGAGGGGAGAGAGTCAGAACAGAGGGAAAGAGAGAGAGAGGGAGGGTAGAGAGTCAGAACAGAGGGAAAGAGAGAGAGGGAGGGTAGAGAGTCAGAACAGAGGGAAAGAGAGAGAGAGAGGAGGGGGGTAGAGAGTCAGAACAGAGGGAAAGAGAGAGAGATGGAGGGTAGAGGGTCAGAACAGAGGGGAAGAGAGAGAGGGAGGGGAGAGAGTCCGAACAGAGGGAGAGAGGGAGGGGGGAGAGTCAGAACAGAGGGAAAGAGAGAGAGATGGAGGGTAGAGGGTCAGAACAGAGGGGAAGAGAGAGGGAGGGGAGAGAGTCAGAACAGAGGGAAAAAGAGAGGGAATGACAGGGAAAGAGAGAGAGGGAATGGAGAGAGTCAGAACAGAGGGAAAGAGAGAGAGAGGGAAGGGAGAGAGTTAGAACAGAGGGAAAGAGAGAGAGGGAGGGTAGAAAGTCTGAACTGCTTCAAGGTCAGAACTTGGTCAGGATGTTTCTCTGAAACACAGAACACTAAAGTTGGTCATGATGTTTCTCTAAAACAGTAAAGACTAAAGTTGGTCATGATGTTTCTCTAAAACACAGAACACTACAGTTGGTCATGATGTTTCTCTAAAACAGTAAAGATTAAAGTTGGTCATGATGTTTATCTAAAACACAGAACACTAAAGTTGGTCATAAGCAGAGGTCTAGCAGAGCCAACGTGCAGTTGTATATTTCAACAAGCTGTTCCTGTGTCACATACCGAAGAGCCGATACCATGAATGTCCTTTACAAGAAAAGACTCAGCTACATAGATGCTGCCAAGATGAAGATGTTGGACCATATTGCAGATGTTCTCTTTGCACAAAGGATGCTAAACAATGGAGAGTTGGACAGTATCCAGTCTATAGGAGGTACTCATGACAAGGGCCGGGCCCTGATTGACACTGCCGGAAGTAAGGGAGGTATTACTAGTAATAGCTTGATGGCAACATGGGAAAATTACCCTGGATCATCCTCAGTAGGTAATGGTAATGTTATGTCACCTAAGGAAATAGTCTCCATTTTTTGGGACAATATAACCCGTGATGATATTGAGAAGATGAAGTTTGTTATGAGCGAGATAGAGATCACGCATCGACACCGCATCAGTGGACCTGCAATATGTGACAGATAGAACCGGGTTAGCAGATGTTATGGCATTACGGAGCTGCAGCACGGGCAGGGTTGAACACCCTGCTCAAGAAAATCGGTCGCAATGACCTGGTGAAGCCAGTCAAAGACAGTGACTGTACTCACACCTCAAGTCAGCTACAACCTGTGGCCTTCGCTACACGCGGCAAGGTTATCAATAAACAGCAAGGTGACAGAGAAGGTGTTGAATATACTTTGCGACCTTGACAGAGGACAGTTGAAAAGATTCATATGGACATTGAAACTACCAAGCAGCACGGCGGAGCTTATCAGAAACACCAACTGACCTGCAAAAAGTGCTGAAGGAACATGTTCAACATGACCAGTTACCTGGATACCATTTACAAAACACTGAGGGAAATGAACCAAAACAGCCTGGCAGACCAGTTGAAAACGTACATAACAGGCCTCAGTCCCTAGGATATGTAGTCAATGATGAACTGTGTTTACTACACTGAACAGTATCAGGTCTATAAATGTCCCTAGGATATGTAGTCAATGATAAACTGTGTTTACTACACTGAACAGTATTAGGTCTATAAATGTCCCTAGGATATGTAGTCAATGATGAACTGTGTTTACTACACTGAACAGTATTAGGTCTATAAATGTCCCTAGGATATGTAGTCAATGATGAACTGTTTTTACTACACTGAACAGTATCAGGTCTATAAATGTCCCTAGGATATGTAGTCAATGATGAACTGTGTTTACTACACTGAACAGTATTAGGTCTATAAATGTCCCTAGGATATGTAGTCAATGATGAACTGTTTTTACTACACTGAACAGTATCAGGTCTATAAATGTCCCTAGGATATGTAGTCAATGATGAACTGTGTTTACTACACTGAACAGTATTAGGTCTATAAATGTCCCTAGGATATGTAGTTAATGATAAACTGTGTTTACTACACTGAACAGTATTAGGTCTATAAATGTCCCTAGGATATGTAGTCAATGATGAACTGTGTTTACTACACTGAACAGTATTAGGTCTATAAATGTCCCTAGGATATGTAGTCAATGATGAACTGTTTTTACTACACTGAACAGTATCAGGTCTATAAATGTCCCTAGGATATGTAGTCAATGATGAACTGTGTTTACTACACTGAACAGTATTAGGTCTATAAATGTCCCTAGGATATGTAGTCAATGATGAACTGTTTTTACTACACTGAACAGTATCAGGTCTATAAATGTCCCTAGGATATGTAGTCAATGATGAACTGTGTTTACTACACTGAACAGTGTTAGGTCTATAAATGTCCCTAGGATATGTAGTCAATGATGAACTGTGTTTACTACACTGAACAGTGTTAGGTCTATAAATGTCCCTAGGATATGTAGTCAATGATGAACTGTGTTTACTACACTGAACAGTATTAGGTCTATAAATGTCCCTAGGATATGGAGTCAATGATAAACTGTGTTTACTACACTGAACAGTATTAGGTCTATAAATGTCCCTAGGATATGTAGTCAATGATGAACTGTGTTTACTACACTGAACAGTATTAGGTCTATAAATGTCCCTAGGATATGTAGTCAATGATGAACTGTGTTTACTACACTGAACAGTATTAGGTCTATAAATGTCCCTAGGATATGGAGTCAATGATAAACTGTGTTTACTACACTGAACAGTATTAGGTCTATAAATGTCCCTAGGATATGTAGTCAATGATGAACTGTGTTTACTACACTGAACAGTATTAGGTCTATAAATGTCCCTAGGATATGGAGTCAATGATAAACTGTGTTTACTACACTGAACAGTATTAGGTCTATAAATGTCCCTAGGATATGGAGTCAATGATGAACTGTGTTTACTACACTGAACAGTATTAGGTCTATAAATGTCCCTAGGATATGTAGTCAATGATGAACTGTGTTTACTACATTAGGTCTATAATTAGGTCTATAAATGTCCCTAGGATATGTAGTCAATGATGAACTGTGTTTACTACACTGAACAGTATTAGGTCTATAAATGTGCCTAGGATATGTAGTCAATGATGAACTGTGTTTACTACACTGAACAGTATTAGGTCTATAAATGTGCCATTGCAAAATGTCTCTATTGAGCTATAGCTTGGTGATATGTACCACTGCTTTGTTTTGTGATAAACTGGTCAATAAACCCGAGTGACAACAATGTATACTGTGCATGTCTCTACACACACACAAACACACACACAAACGGGCTGAGTAGAGTACAACTTTCATTATAATGAAGTACAGCCTTTTTGTAATTACACTTTGTACCAGTAACAACATCCAAATATTTTACCTGCCAACAAATAAATGATGTTATTCCTGGTTGTTTCAGTGACTCAGTGGCCTGGATTATGGTGTAATTACTGCACTTACCTGATATCTTGATACTGTTTTAATAGACCTGTGACCATTTATTTGTAGAGTCATCATTATCACTCAGCATCATTTAAATGTCTAACCGGGAGACACTTTCTAATGTTCCCATGCAGGTCGCCTTTATTGTATCTGTTCACACCGAAAATGTGCTGGATGAACAAACATGCCTTATAGATAAGGTTATCTTGTTTACACCAGATCGTGTTTGGGTGGCACGGCAACAGGTCCAAAGTCAATCAGCTACTAACAGCTCCCACCTTAGACTCCCAAACAGAAAAGCTTGTTATTCTGTAGTTGACATAGCTAATAGAATGACCTATCTGGTGTGGATGTTTGCTCACCATGGAGATAGCAGTAGCTGGGTGAATCATTCAAACTTGGACAGTCTGAGCTTCATTGACATAACAGCTGAAACCCCCCCGGCGTTGGATGTTCCGAGCCCCATTATACATAACAGTGGTTGGACGATCTACCTTGCTCTGGGTGTTGGAGCCCCATTATACATAACAGTGGTTGGACCATCTACCTTGGTGTTGGAGCCCCATATACATAACAGTGGTTGGACGATCTACCTTGGTGTTGGAGCCCCATTATACATAACAGTGGTTGGACGATCTATCTTGCTCTGGGTGTTGGAGCCCCATGGAGATAACATTAGTTGGGTGAGTCATCTGTACTTGGAAAGTGTGAGTTTCATCTGCATAACAGCGGGTGGAAGACCCAGCTGCGGCCGGAGGTGTCAGCTCTGTTTGGATTGTATGAGCAATGTTAGATGAACAGCGGTTGGGCGACTCAGGAGTTATTGGACGATTCGAGGTTATGTGCATAACATCGGAATGGACAATTCAGCAGTGGTTGGACGTATCGGAAGCCCGTAGAAACAGCAGTGGTTGGACGTATCGGAAGCCCGTAGAAACAGCAGTGGTTGGACGTATCGGAAGCCCGTAGAAACAGCGGTGGTTGGACGTATCGGAAGCCCGTAGAAACAGCAGTGGTTGGACGTATCGGAATCCCGTAGAAACAGCGGTGGTTGGATACACAACCCACAGTGAGACATTGAAACTAGGTCACCTCAGGTTGACACCTAAGCAGTGAAACAGGAAAGATACATATAGTCTACCTGATGACACATTGTGGTGATTACTTCAAACGGCCTTGAAGCTTTTAGGAGGAGCCTCAGCTACATATATAAGATTAGTTACACAGACAGTGGAACATTCAGTGTATATTTGTAGCTGAACCATGGACATGGTCCAGTGCCAGTGTGAAGTACTTTACAAAACAACAAGAATTAGAAACAAAAGATAGAATGTCACATGACGTTTCTTCAACATACAATAACAGAGGCGAATGGTACTACCAGCATCCCAATATGGGCCTAAGAGTTGAGGAATATACACAGTTGAGGGAATCTACACCCTCTCCCTTGCACAACATACAGCAGAGAAGGTGGCATGAAAGAGCCTCTAATGACAGGCTGTATGACACAGAGGACCACAACACATATCAACACGACCTTCTGGTTCCACACAATGTACCTGTGTACCCTAGACACCCCCAACCCTTTGACTTAAGACGTAGGTCTGACAAAAACAGGTTACAACAAGTTAGTCATGACATAGGACTGTCACCGAAGACCAAGGGTTACGATGGACCGCCAACTCGGTACAACAAACGGCCACAAAACGTTTGTCATGCTCCTACTACAGCAAAGGTGAAACGCCGTATACCTCTGGAATGGATCCCTGTGAAGGACAACCTGCCAAAACACAACGCAAGACTGGTGAGAGACACGGACATCATGACAATGTCAGCAGCCGGCCCCAGCCCACCAGGGGCAGCCGTCGGTCCCACCCCCCAAGGGACAGCGTCGGGGCCCAGTCTCCCAGGGACCACAGCCGAGCTCACACCACCAGCGGCAGCAGAGACATGACCCATAGTTCTGTCAACCGTAGGCGAAGCAAAGAACCCAATACAGGCCTTAATGCTCAAAGGTTGTGTCCCGAAGTCTCCTGTAGCAGCGGCCGCAATGGTGGTCTTGGTAGCAGCGTCACATCAGCAAAGATTGGCAGATATGAAAACAGGTTTGCTTCACAAAGCCGCAGCATGCCTAGATCACATAGACCGTCCACTGGCCCACATCAGAAACCTGTGACTGTGCACAATATTAAGAAGAGATCGGTCGACATGTCCTACAATCAGCCTGGTTCTCAGTCGAGCGTTAAAAGTGGTTGCAGAAAGAGGGCCTGGATGTTCAACAGGAGACCAAACAACAGTGAAGAAGTAGACAATAGCACATCAGCGGTTCTACACCATGTCACGGATACCAATGAGGAGGCTAACCTACCTACAGAACCCGGTGCAGATGATAGCGGAGATGAAAGAGGAGATGAAAGCGATGACTCCAGCAGTGGAATCGGGGCTAAAGTACCTAGAGAACCTGGTACAGATGATAGCGGAGATGAAAGCGATGACTCCAGCAGTGGAATCGGGGCTAAAGTACCTACAGAACCTGGTACAGATGATAGCGGAGATGAAAGCGATGACTCCAGCAGTGGAATCGGGGCTAAAGTACCTACAGAACCCGGTGCAGATGATAGCGGAGATGAAAGCGATGACTCCAGCAGTGGAATCAGGGCTAAAGTACCTACAGAACCTGGTACAGATGATAGCGGAGATGAAAGCGATGACTCCAGCAGTGGAATCGGGGCTAAAGTACCTACAGAACCTGGTACAGATGATAGCGGAGATGAAAGCAACACAAGTTCCTCCAGTGACTCTGTTCACACTAGCGATGATGACAAGGAGGACTGTCACAATTCTGTACCCAAACATGTTGCTGAAAGGGTATCCTCTCCAGTCAAACATAGTGTACCTATCAAACAAAAAAGTACCAGAGTGGCTGGAGTCCAACCAGAGTACAGAGTACCAGTATACAGAGTACCAGAGTACCAGTATACAGAGGATGCTGCCTGTTCTGGGACGGTATGCACTGTGCCTAATTCCCCCACCACAGATGACACAGAGCCTGTGTCGGCCCCAGCCGGGGCGACCTCTGATGAGACTCAGACCCAGGAGCCAGACTCTGATGAGACGCAGACCCAGGAGCCAGACTCTGATGAGACTCAGACCCAGGAGCCAGACTCTGATGAGACTCAGACCCAGGAGCCAGACTCTGATGAGACTCAGACCAAGGAGCCAGACTCTGATGAGACTCAGACCCAGGAGCCAGACTCTGATGAGACTCAGGCCAATGATGTAGTGTCTGCTGAGACTGTGTCTGCAGAGACTCAGACCCCAGACTCTGATGAGACTCAGGCCAATGATGTAGTGTCTGCTGAGACTGTGTCTGCAGAGACTCAGACCCCAGAATCTGCTGAGACGCACAGACCCAGGAGCCAGACTCTGATGAGACTCAGGCCAATGATGTAGTGTCTGCTGTCTGCTGAGACTGTGTCTGCAGAGACTCAGACCCCAGACTCTGATGAGACTCAGGCCAATGATGTAGTGTCTGCTGAGACTGTGTCTGCAGAGACTCAGACCCCAGACTCTGCTGAGACACAGACCGAGGAGCCAGACTCTGATGAGACTCAGACCAAGGAGCCAGACTCTGATGAGACTCAGACCAAGGGGAATCCAAGGTGGCTTAGCAGTTCAGACGTCTTTTTCTGTTCCGTATTGTTCGTGTCCTGTATATATATATATTTACACCTTTCTTCGCATATCTTTTATCTATTTTATTATCCAAGAACTCAACTACAAAAGCTTTCCTGCAAAAGCTTTCCTGCAACCCGCTTCACCAATTACAAAAAGTATTACTTACCTCAATCTGAAAATCCATCGTGGAAGCTAGCCAGGGGCTAATTCAGAAGCTAGCCTGAAAGCTTAACCAGAAGCTACTCCGATAGCTAGCCAGAAGCTAATCTGTAGCTGCCCCGAAATTAGCCGGTTTGCTGGCTAGCGTTGGTGTTTCAGCTGCCCACGTTTAGTGGTCATCAGCTATTCCTTTAGCTCGATAATCTACCGGCACTTTTGTGCAACGCGACTCGGACCGGAGCATTCCGGGACTCTTTTTTTCTCTCAGTTTCCCCGGATTCCAGCCGCAGGCTCTGGACACTTGTACCTTGATTTCGCAGCTAGCTAGCTGCAAACCGTGTGACTATTGGCTTACGTCGACCCCGGAGCAAACTCTAATCATTCTGGAGCTAGCCAGCTGAGGAGTTCCATCACCATCCGGACCCGTTTCTTTTGTTGCTGCTGCAGATACGGAACCCCACCGGGCCTTCACGACTGACTGCCGCGACTGACTGCCGACGTTATCTGCCGGAGGGATTTATCCAACTGGCACCTCCGTCCCGACGTTACCTGAACGCTCATCTGAGGCCCGCTAATCGTTAGCTGTCTTATCGGCTGCTATTTGAACAAGTATATTGGACAACTATTATTATTATTATTATTTATTTATTTTATTTTTTCCTTGGGTCACTATATCTATTTTGCCAATTTGGATTGATCCCCTCTACCACACGGAACCCCACTACACGGAACCCCACTAACCTACCGACGGAAACGCACGAGGTATCTACAAACAGACCTCCATCCTATGCTGCTACCGATAGCCATATACCCGGCCAGCTGTCTGGATCGCCACGACCCCAACCAACCTCTACTCACTGGACCCTTATTGATCACTCGATTAGCATGCCTCTCCTTAATGTAAATATGCCTTGTCCATTGCTGTTCTGGTTAGTGTTTATTGGCTTATTTCACTGTAGAGATTCTAGCCCTGCTCTCTATACCATATCCAACCTCTCAGTTCCACCACCCACATATGCGATGACATCACCTGGTTTCAATGATGTTTCTAGAGACAATATCTCTCTCATCATCACTCAATACCTAGGTTTACCTCCACTGTATTCACATCCTACCATACCTTTGTCTGTACATTATTCCTTTAAACTATTTTATCGCCCCCAGAAACCTCCTTTTACTCTCTGCTCTAGTAGCTCTAGGCGACCAATTCTCATAGCTTTTAGCCGTACCCTTATCCTACTCCTCCTCTGTTCCTCTGGTGATGTAGAGGTGAATCCAGGCCCTGCAGTACCTGGCTCCACTCCTATTCCCCAGGCACTCTCTTTTGATGACTTCTGTAACCGTAATAGCCTTGGCTTCATGCATGTTAACATTAGAAGCCTCCTCCCTAAGTTTGTTTTGTTCACTGCTTTAGCACACTCTGCCAACCCGGATGTTTTAGCCGTGTCTGAATCCTGGCTTAGAAAGACCACCAAAAATTCAGACATTTTCATCCCCAATTACAAGATTTTCAGACAAGATAGAACGGCCAAAGGGGGCGGTGTTGCAATCTACTGCAAAGACTGCCTGCAGAGTTCTGTTATACTATCCAGGTCTGTTCCCAAACAATTTGAACTTCTACTTTTAAAAATCCACCTCTCTAAAAACAAGTCTCTCACCGTTGCCGCCTGCTATAGACCACCCTCTGCCCCCAGCTGTGCTCTGGACACTATATGTGAACTGATTGCCCCCCATCTATCTTCAGAGCTCGTGCTGCTAGGCGACCTAAATTTGAACATGCTCAACACCCCAGCCACCCTACAATCTAAGCTTGATGCCCTCAATCTCACACAAATTATAAATGAACCTACCAGGTACCACCCCAATTCCGTAAACACGGGTACCCTCATAGATATCATCCTAACAAACTTGCCCTCCAAATACACCTCTGCTGTTTTCAACCAAGATCTCAGCGATCACTGCCTCATTGCCTGCATCCGTAATGGGTCAGCGGTCAAACGACCTCCACTCATCACTGTCAAACGCTCCCTGAAACACTTCAGCGAGCAGGCCTTTCTAATCGACCTGGCCGGGGTATCCTGGAAGGATATTGATCTCATCCCGTCAGTAGAGGATGCCTGGTCATTTTTTAAAAATGCCTTCCTCACCATCTTGAATAAGCATGCCCCATTCAAGAAATTTAGAACCAGGAACAGATATAGCCCTTGGTTCTCTCCTGACCTGACTGCCCTTAACCAACAGAAAAACATCCTATGGCGTTCTGCATTAGCATCGAACAGCCCCCGTGATATGCAACTTTTCAGGGAAGCCAGAAACCAATATACACAGGCAGTTAGAAAAGCCAAGGCTAGCTTTTTCAAGCAGAAATTTGCTTCCTGCAACACAAATTCAAAAAAGTTCTGGGACACCGTAAAGTCCATGGAGAATAAGAACACCTCCTCCCAGCTTCCAACCGCTCTGAAGATAGGAAACACTGTCACCACCGACAAATCCACTATAATTGAGAATTTCAATAAGCATTTTTCTACGGCTGGCCATGCTTTCCACCTGGCTACCCCTACCCCGGTCAACAGCACTGCCCTCCCCTCTGCTACTCGCCCACGCCTTCCCCATTTCTCTTTCTCCCAAATACAGTCAGCTGATGTTCTGAAAGAGCTGCAAAATCTGGACCCTTACAAATCAGCCGGGCTAGATAATCTGGACCCTTTCTTTCTAAAGCTATCTGCTGAAATTGTTGCCACCCCTATTACCAGCCTTTTCAACCTCTCTTTCGTGTCGTCTGAGATTCCCAAAGATTGGAAAGCAGCTGCGGTTATCCCCCTCTTCAAAGGGGGGGACACTCTTGACCCAAACAGCTACAGACCTATATCTATCCTACCCTGCCTTCCTAAGGTCTTCGAAAGCCAAGTCAACAAACAGATTACCGACCATTTCGAATCCCACCATACCTTCTCCGCTATGCAATCTGGTTTCAGAGCTGGTCATGGGTGCACCTCAGCCACGCTCAAGGTCATAAACGATATCTTAACCGCCATCGATAGGAAACAATACTGTGCAGCCATATTCATTGACCTGGCCAAGGCTTTTGACTCTGTCAATCACCACATCCTCATCGGCAGACTCAACAGCCTTGGTTTCTCTAATGATTGCCTCGCCTGGTTCACCAACTACTTCTCTGATCGAGTTCAGTGTGTCAAATCGGAGGGTCTGTTGTCCGGACCTCTGGCAGTCTCTATGGGGGTGCCACAGGGTTCAATTCTTGGACCGACTCTCTTCTCTGTATACATCAATGATGTCGCTCTTGCTGCTGGTGAGTCTCTGATCCACCTCTACGCAGACGACACTATTCTGTATACTTCTGGTCCTTCTTTTGACACTGTGTTAACAACCCTCCAGGCGAGCTTCAATGCCATACAACTCTCCTTCCGTGTCCTCCAATTGCTCTTAAATACAAGTAAAACTAAATGCATGCTCTTCAACCGATCGCTGCCTGCACCTGCCCGCCTGTCCAACATCACTACTCTGGACGGCTCTGACTTAGAATATGTGGACAACTACAAATACCTAGGTGTCTGGTTAGACTGTAAACTCTCCTTCCAGACTCACATCAAACATCTCCAATCCAAAGTTAAATCTAGAATCGGCTTCCTATTCCGCAACAAAGCATCCTTCACTCATGCTGCCAAACATACCCTCGTCAAACTGACCATCCTACCAATCCTCGACTTCGGTGATGTCATTTACAAAATAGCCTCCAAAACCCTACTCAATAAATTGGATGCAGTCTATCACAGTGCCATCCGTTTTGTCACCAAAGCCCCATATACTACCCACCACTGCGACCTGTACACTCTCGTTGGCTGGCCCTCGCTTCATACTCGTCGCCAAACCCACTGGCTCCAGGTCATCTACAAGACCCTGCTAGGTAAAGTCCCCCCTTATCTCAGCTCGCTGGTCACCATAGCAGCACCTACCTGTAGCACGCGCTCCAGCAGGTATATCTCTCTGGTCACCCCCAAAACCAATTCTTCCTTTGGCCGCCTCTCCTTCCAGTTCTCTGCTGCCAATGACTGGAACGAACTACAAAAATCTCTAAACTGGAAACACTTATCTCCCTCACTAGCTTTAAGCACCAGCTGTCAGAGCAGCTCATAGATTACTGCACCTGTACATAGCCCATCTATAATTTAGCCCAAACAACCACCTCTTTACCGACTGTATTTATTTATTTTGCTCCTTTGCACCCCATTATTTTTATCTCTACTTTGCACCTTCTTCCACTGCAAACCAACCATTCCAGTGTTTTTTTTTACTTGCTATATTGTATTTACTTCGCCACCATGGCCTTTTTTTATATTTTTATTTATATATTTTTTTTTTATTTGCCTTCACCTCCCTTATCTCACCTCACTTGCTCACATTGTATATAGACTTATTTTTCACTGTATTATTGACTGTATGTTTGTTTTACTCCATGTGTAACTATGTGTTGTTGTATGTGTCGAACTGCTTTGCTTTATCTTGGCCAGGTCGTAATTGTAAATGAGAATGTGTTCTCAATTTGCCTACCTGGTTAAATAAAGGTGAAATAAATAAAAAATAAATTCAATCTTGCAACCTTTCGGTTACTAGTCCAACACTCTAACCACTAGGCTACCTGCCGTCCCTACACTCTAACCACTAGGCTACCTGCCGTCCCTACACTCTAACCACTAGGCTACCTGCCGTCCCTACACTCTAACCACTAGGCTACCTGCCGTCCCTACACTCTAACCACTAGGCTACCTGCCGTCCCTACACTCTAACCACTAGGCTACCTGCCGTCCCTACACTCTAACCACTAGGCTACCTGCCGTCCCTACACTCTAACCACTAGGCTACCTGCCGTCCCTACACTCTAACCACTAGGCTACCTGCCTCCCCAGCTTAGCCAACGTTTGCTTGCCATTTTTCTTCCTTGACCTTTTCCATTGTCCAGCCTTCTATAGTTACCCACTGTATTGTCCAGCCAGCCTTCTATAGTTACCCACTGTATTGTCCAGCCAGCCTTCTATAGTTACCCACTGTATTGTCCAGCCCAGCCTTCTATAGTTACCCACTGTAGGGAAAAGGTTTTGGGGGGGCTCATATCAGAGGAAAAAAGAAAAGCAGTCAATCATGTCAATAACTGTTTTATCCCTCCTCTGTAGTCCCAAATTAAGTCCAAGTGATTGATGATGCCACTCAATAAACAAACCTCAGCTACAAACTCCTCATCAAGCATTTACACTAGTATGTGTTGGGTTTGTTGTGGCGGCAATTGCAGAGAAATGCAATTATCTCCTCCCTAAACTCTCATACTCTCTTGAGAGCATTAGGCCTACCCTTACTCAGCTACCTAACATCATTATGTAAAAGTAGATCATGATGCTCAGCAGACTACGAAACGAGCCATGTTGAAGGATAAATGTTGATCGGAACAAGTTTATGATAGTCAAAGCTGAGTCCATTGTTTTTTAAGTCACAGCTGAGTTTAGCCAAAGCATGTTCAGGCAGTGTGGTCTATCTGCGTTGAAAGAGCCAATAGGCGGGCAGACAGACCCTTGTACCCCTGTTAGCAGCTCCGATTGGCAGTAACTGGTATGTTACTGATATTGATTGACAGCACTTAGCATCTTGATATCAGCCTGTGATGTGTGTGTTGTAAAGTGCCTTGCTGATGGGCACAACGGCAGTAGGTAGTATACGGGGATATTGAAGCCCGGTGGGTTACCGGTGTATCCCTGTGTACTACCTACTGCTGTTTTGCCTTTGAGCAAGGGACTTCACCCCTAAGTGCTCTGCTCTGCCACAGCCCCTGTTCTGCTCCCAGCCTGTGACCAACAGGCAGAACAGTCAGACATCTCTGCACTAAGAGACTGTTTTTGTAGAAACTGACAAACCCCTGGATGCTGACACATAATCAACATTTTTAAAACACTGAAAAATCCCCTCAAATCAAAAAACGTGATCTAATGCATTGTATACATCTGGGGACCTAGTGTATAAGAAAGCACACAGGAAATGCCTGGTGTAGCGTTTAGTTTTGAACATCCTATTCTGGTCAGATGCAGGACTGAACTTTTCAGGAGAAGAGCAAATCCCTCATGAGTTGGGCTACTAAATGAGCCCACAAGAGCCTAACTACTGAGTTCTTATTGATAAGGTTTTTATTTCATATATTTGAATGTATTGTATATTTAGTTAACTTTTGATGTATGTAACAAGTGCACTGCATTCCAGTGCAATTGATGTTAGACTATAAATGTGTATTTGTGAAAGTGAAATAGTAAATGTGATAATAGAAAAAAATAAACTCATATTGATCTATGACTTTAGTAAAGTTCTTACCAGGTTTTGGGCTGGACGACAATTCAGTTTTGATGACCTGAATTAAGTGAACCAAGACAACAATTAGACATCAATTACATCTTAGTAGTTAAGAGACACTGTCTGCATCACAACATATTGCATGACAGGGTAGTGAATTGCTCATCCTCCCGGCTCTTCCAAGATGGGTGGTAATTTCATCTAGCATCTTAATAAAGAGAGTTCCTCTCCTGTGTTTAATGAAGATGGGTGGTAATTTCATCTAGCATCTTAATAAAGAGAGTTCCTCTCCTGTGTTTAATGAAGAAGGGTGGTAATTTCATCTAGCATCTTAAAAAGTTCCTCACCTGTGTTCTCCATGGCCAGTCTGAATCACCGTAACTATAAGTCAACTCTTCGCCAGCTGCAATATCTCGAGTCGCGAAGAGGCACAAGTGTGGCTCATCGTTTGCTTGTATGGCCTTCATTTTGAGATTGAGTCTTTAGTGATCATCATTAACGAGTCTCCCAAGGGAGGAGTCTTCTTCAGATGCATCAATGCTGCATAGAAACATAACATGTCACAGTTTAATGAAGATATTGCAGCACAGGGTTTCTATTCCAGAAAAGGGGCAGAAAAGTCCCTAACGCGTTGTTTAAAAAAGGAGTGCAGATGCTCTGATAGCGAACCAGTTGGTTTGAAGACTAATATTGTTCCTTACTGTTTAGGTCAGGGACACGGTCAAATTAGTATCTGGGCCTGAGATAGGCCTACAGTGCATATTGTGCCACCAACCATTAAAATGTCTGTCTCCATTTTAATGTTGTTGCTTTTTTTAGATCTCAAAAGGCATTAATATGTTTATTTTGTTCTCATCAATCCTACTTACCACCATGTTCTTCCTTTCCATTGGACATCGTAAAGAAACACCTTTGCAGAATCATTGTAGTGATCAGCTCGGACCTCGCCCTCCTGTTGTGTAAGCAGTTCACCTCGGTACTCCACAACAAAGTCTCCTTTGGATATGAATTCAGTGGCAAAAACTCCCCGTCCTTAGCAGACACAAAATACAAACATTAGGAGATATTGCATTGTGCTAGTTAATTATTACAGAGAATAATCTCTGTCTGGAGGTCCACTCTGGTCACATGATCACCCCATTCAACTTGCCAAGCTTCTCCAAAAACAACTGTTCTCATAAAATGACCTCACACTGTCTAAAAGTGATCTCACACATATCACTGCCAATCAAAATGAGGTTCAGGTGTGCAGCAGGGGGTTTAGGGAGGGGGATGCGCTGCTCTGTCTTTCAAGAGGCTAGATTCAGTTGTCACTCTTACTTTGTCTTCTAAACCAATGATTGGTTTTCAAGGTGGAAGGAGATTTCAGATGGAGCATCGTGTGACTGTAGTGGACCTTTTGTATGACCATAATACAAAGACATGGCTATTCCTTTAAACCTTTGTTCCTGGGTGACTGTGCCCATATATCCCAATTCACTGTTTCCCACTAACCTCTAAAATGTACATCTGATTCATCTAATTCATAGCTGTCATATTTAGGACTGTCAGAAATATATTCAATCTTCACCTTACCTTTAAAGATATTGATAAAACGCTGGTAAAGTACTGGTTTATCAATGTTTGATCTGATGTGATGCTCTGCATCCTCCATGGGCCGGAGTCGCCTGGAAGATCTCTCCGTCAGGCCAACTCAAATCCTTAATCTGTGGAATAAAGCAGACATTATAAACTGGGTAGTTTGGGTCCTGGATGTTGATTGGCTGAAACTGTGGTATATTTAAGAAATAAGGCACCTCGGGGGTTTGTGGTATATGGCCAATATACCAAGGCTAAGGGCTGTAACCAGGCAGGCACTCCGCGTTGCCTCTTACGTAAGAACAGTCCTCAACCTTTCCTTGTGCTTTACTGCTTAACTATACCAAGGCTGTCAGACAATCAACATTCATGGCTTAACCTACAATTTATAAGAGACATAATGTATGTTTGTTAGATGACTACAAAACAAGCACGTTAGAAGCAGTAAAAAATTCCATCTGTGACTTTCCCTCTTCCACTCTGCTATGAGATGCAAGGTGGGGTGCACAACCCCTGGTTTCCAGCCAGCCAACTTTAGCTCGCTAAACTAACACCATCTAATGTTATCAAACTGCTACCGTCTCAAGTTCATCTATGGGGATCACGTGTCCCATTTAGCTGTCTATGCATGTTACTTATAACCACACTGATAGAATTGACTGAAATAGCCATAAAATATCAGTCTCTTTATCAACAGTTATGTTAACTAATCAAGCTACCCAAATGTCAACCAAATTGGCTCACTAGTGCATTAGCTAGATAGTGAGCGAACATTAGCACTAGCAACAAACAAGCTAACTAGGCTAACATAGTTCATAAACCAATACAACGATTTATGGTGGTGGAATTGTACTACAGCATGAAAATAACTTTCCATATCATTTCAATTGTTGAAAATATGATATTGCTCACCTTTCTTTTAGGAACAGCGGGGACCTGCAGATGGGCCGCCCCGTGTTACCGGACGAGCTTCTCCAGATGAAAGTGATTTTCCCTCTCTGGCTCTGCGCGGTAAAGTGGAGTGGGGGAGGGGGAATCACAACGTGGGGACAGAGATAGTCATATAGGGGACGTGTCACCACAGTGGTGTGTGTGCATCTGTCAAGGCGCTGGAATCCTATACAATCGACATGACTGATGTTCATATTTCACTTGTGTAGTAAATATTCTATAGACCTAAGAAATAGGCTAATACATTGCAAAATGAATGCATTTCCCTCGGCCTGTAGGTCATAGGAAACTTCAAGACACCAAAATGTACATTTTAAGGATTCAGAAATTGTATTGATTGATCCAGAAACACATAGGAATAAGGTCAATAGGCCTTGGCTATTTTCTGACATAGGAAGGGCTGGCTTACCTGGGCTATTGCCCCTGGGCCCCGGAGAAATAAAAAAATATACAGTATGTAATATATAATTATTTTTTACTGCAACCGCCAACCACAGGGGGATTCAGGAGCCCACTCTCAATGAGTGTAGAGGCCTGCTGCTGCGGACACTTTGTTATTTGTCAGATGGGGAGGAGAGGAGGTAGGGGGGCCACTTGTTTAATTAATTGATTAATAAAAATATATAAACTGCATAATAAATAAATGTGACTAGCAAAATGTGTGATTCAGGAGCTGGGACCAAGCCCGTAGGGGGCCCAAGGGGCAAAACAAATACAAAATAAATACTTTTTACAATTATTATTATTTTTTTAATCCAACCACAGGAGCCCGCTCTCAATGTTTAAAATACAACAGAGCATAATTTAGCCTAAGAGGATCAATAGTTTCTACAAAAATAACTATCAAAAAAGACATACAGTACATGTACTGTATCTGCCAAAATAAAAGAAACACCAACATAAAGTGTATTAAACGCATAGTTAAAATGAAATGAAATCAAATTGTATTTGTCAACTGCATCAAACACAACAGGTGTAGGCAATACCTTGAAATGCTTACTTCCAAACCCTTACTTACGTAAGCCTAGGAGTTGACGTCCCGATGGATAGGGATCAACCCGTAACGCTCGTAGTCGACATTGTCACACTGAACCCTTTCACGATGACTCACGTTTTCTGAAGATGTCTAATACGTAGGAGCTCCCTCTGTCTTCCAGAGCGGCTTCGGCAAGCTCCTTCTCGCAACGGAAAAGATGCTCTCTGGACCCGCTCGTAGTAGCTCTCGTCATCTCCCTGCACGGTCCTATCGGATAGCCCAAGGTGTCTGTACTATCAAGCGTTTGATGTCTGGTTCACGATACCAACGTGCTTTCCCGTATACTTACAAAGTGCGCAGCTTATGAGCCGAGCCTCCAGCATGGTCTGGATGCTGTTCAGAGCCTTATGTTGTCTGTGTAGCAACAGGCTGAGACAGGCTAACAACCCTGAGCAACCTAAACCGAGGTGGTGGTTATTACCACTACTACCAGGAGGACAGTGACGATGAGGACAGCGACGACGACAGTGACACCATATACCCCACTACCCTATCACATGGAAACACCAGCAGATTCACTGACATAGGGAGGCCAGTAGCACCTTCCTTTGTAAGTTCTAAATAGACAGTACACAGATAGATCCCTGTGCTGAATGAAATAGCTTCTGATTTCCTCTGGCGGTGATAACGGACCCTGGCCGCGTAGAACTAAGGCTGGGAATGCAACACAGAACCAGTGTCTACTGAGTAATCCACATAGATGTGCACCCGATCATAGGCAGTTCATTCTCAATTACTGTCACATCAATTGTCTTTCAAAATGTGGTGTCGCTGTCATCTTTCAAATAAACACAACCAAGATATATGTATATGCAAGACATATTTTATTTCAAGGCAATAGATATATAAGGTTGGCTGATACAAAAGGGTAGACACATTACCCAGGTGTAATATGGTCAATTAAAGTAAGGTATAAAATCGTAAACATGTGACATTGAGAACATCACCATATTAATTTTTATCAGTCAGGGCCCATTGTCAAACAAGACCTAAAATAACCTTTAGGCATCATGTTACCACACGGTCCCACATGTAGACTCTTGTAGGCTGAGGTAACAATATACAAACATTGCTCTACTTTAAAGGAAGCTGTAACACTCTGTGGTTGTGGACATGTGAATGAGACCAATAACATCATCGCCACTGTTGTGGTAGGAGCTAAACTCCTCAACAATATCGATGTAATTACCTCCTGAATTACCGTCTGAGGGGCATGTGAACATGCTGTTGGCATTCCTGCCATTGAAACAGTAATTGCTATCATCTTTGGCCCGTTGCTGGGCCAGGTGAGGTGTTACTGTTTCCATCCCAATCCTGGAAGCCAACAAAGCTATGACATGGACCAAAGTAGCACCTTCACTGGGTTTACAATCTAACACAAGGTTAAGCCGCCTGTCTTGTGGTGACACGTACTGAGCTGTAAACCACCTACAAAGATAGAATACCATTCTTCTAAACTCTATGCTCGAGGTGAGGTTTCTCAGTGTGTTGTCAACAACTGTGACTACCTTAGACTGCCCTCTCCTGGGCAACAAAGTGCACCACATAGTCAAAATGATCTGTTTCTTCAAGACAAAACAGCACCAATGAAACCTGTAGGACCCAAGTGACACATTGAACAATCTCGGTAAGAAGTCATCAGGTCCGATCAGCTTCTCCGTTCTGGGAAGGGGACGGGTTCCCACCACAACGTGATCCCAGAACCCAGGTACATGAGGGATGCAGACATATCTGTAGGCCACCTCTTCTGGCATTGCTTTGCTTACCCAGTACCTGAAGGACATGGTGTCATTCACTGTGATGAGATGGTTGAACGCTGCGCGGGAAGAGAACACTGTCAGTCTAGCTACATGATCAGGGCTCGTCATTGTAGTATAACATAGACATAGACAGATATATCTATAAATGGAAATATACATACCTCTTCACAGGGTGTCAACTCCAGAGGATTGCTCCTCATTCATAATCAGCTGCACATGGACGTTGACCTCCTTGTCAGTCTTGAACTTATCATCTATGTTGAGTTCCAGATCCCAGTCTCCTACATTCTCCAGAGCAGGGAAAATTGGCAAGGGTGTGGTGCTTAGAGTGGTATCTCTCTCTCTATTTATCTCTCTCTGTCTCTCTCTCTATCTCTCTCCTCTATCTCCCCCCCCTCTCTCTCTCTCTCTCTCCCTCTCTCTCTCTCTCGCTCTCTCTCTGTCTCTCTCTCTCTCCTTGTGGACGATATATTGTGTAGGCGACAACCACTTTGTTCACTGTAACACAGTCTGCACAATACACAGCCGCAAGCACATTGCATGGGCCTGTTCAGCTGAATCAAGTAGTTGTTACAGATGAACGCTCTGTTGAACTTCTTTTTACACGTGGCGCAAATAATCAACTGTTTCATCACAGGGATTATCATCGCAATGGACGACACGGTAGCCCCGTCGCTGTACAGGTTATATCGGCTGGGACCAGGCACGGATTCTTCATAGGTGACAGCTGCTTCGGATTGTGGTGGTGTGGGGAACAATGTCCTTTGCGACTGTAAAGATGTCACTGGCTTGGGTTTGCACACGTTGAACCCTCGTATATCAACGGTCTGCTGTGGAGTTTCAGGCACTTGAGATGCTGGTTGTTGGGGATGTAGGACCCGGGCCTCCTGCTGCGGCACTTGATGAAACGTTTCCAGATGCACCTCAACCTGCTGGGGCTCTAGAGGCTGTGCCGGCTGTTGTTGTTGAAGGACATATTCACCACAGACCCTCTCAAGAGCAGCCATGGAGTTCTCTGTGTACCCGAGAGGGGCCATGTCACCAATACAGGCGTTGAAGGTGTTGAGTTCCACATCTGTAGGCTGGGTTACCTCATTACAGATGGCGCTTGAAGGTGGTATCATAGTGGGAAGGGGATCGGTTGTAGCAGAAAATATTGAACCTGGACAAGAGTCAACGTTCCACTGTGGCCTACTGAAATGTGGCTCGGATGCTTGGGACACTTAACTCTCTTGAAAGGCATTTGCATATTCCACATCGGTTAGCATATCATCCGGAGCTCTCTCCCTGTAACACAAGGCAGAAACAAGTCACCCCTCTACCCAAAGGCAATAGATTACTATTCAGTAATAACACAAGGCAGAAACAAGTCACCCCTCTACCCAAAGGCAATAGATTACTATTCACTAATAACACAAGGCAGAAACAAGTCACCCCTCTCCCCAAAGGCAATAGATTACTATTCAGTAATAACACAAGGCGGAAACAAGTCACCCCTCTACCCAAAGGCAATAGATTACTATTCAGTAATAACACAAGGCGGAAACAAGTCACCCCTCTACCCAAAGGCAATAGATTACTATTCAGTAATAACACAAGGCGGAAACAAGTCACCCCTCTACCCAAAGGCAATACATTACTATTCAGTAATAACACAAGGCAGAAACAAGTCACCCCTCTACCCAAAGGCAATAGATTACTATTCAGTAATAACACAAGGCGGAAACAAGTCACCCCTCTACCCAAAGGCAATACATTACTATTCAGTAATAACACAAGGCAGAAACAAGTCACCCCTCTACCCAAAGGCAATACATTACTATTCAGTAATAACACAAGGCAGAAACAAGTCACCCCTCTACCCAAAGGCAATAGATTACTATTCAGTAATAACACAAGGCGGAAACAAGTCACCCCTCTACCCAAAGGTAATAGATTACTATTCAGTAATAACACAAGGTGGAAACAAGTCACCCCTCTACCCAAAGGCAATACATTACTATTCAGTAATAACACAAGGCGGAAACAAGTCACCCCTCTACCCAAAGGCAATACATTACTATTCAGTAATAACACAAGGCGGAAACAAGTCACCCCTCTACCCAAAGGCAATAGATTACTATTCAGTAATAACACAAGGCTGAAACAAGTCACCCCTCTACCCAAAGGCAATACATTACTATTCAGTAATAACACAAGGCAGAAACAAGTCACCCCTCTCCCCAAAGGCAATAGATTACTATTCAGTAATAACACAAGGCGGAAACAAGTCACCCCTCTACCCAAAGGCAATACATTACTATTCAGTAATAACACAAGGCAGAAACAAGTCACCCCTCTCCCCAAAGGCAATAGATTACTATTCAGTAATAACACAAGGCGGAAACAAGTCACCCCTCTACCCAAAGGCAATAGATTACTATTCAGTAATAACACAAGGCTGAAACAAGTCACCCCTCTACCCAAAGGCAATACATTACTATTCAGTAATAACACAAGGCGGAAACAAGTCACCCCTCTACCCAAAGGCAATAGATTACTATTCAGTAATAACACAAGGCAGAAACAAGTCACCCCTCTACCCAAAGGCAATACATTACTATTCAGTAATAACACAAGGCGGAAACAAGTCACCCCTCTACCCAAAGGCAATACATTACTATTCAGTAATAACACAAGGCAGAAACAAGTCACCCCTCTACCCAAAGGCAATACATTACTATTCAGTAATAACACAATGTGTGTGATAGTTACACTTACGTGACACATGTCATGCTATCCAGGGCAGCAGTAACCTCCTCTGATGTATCACACCCAGACATGGCTGTGATGCTATCCAGGACAGCAGTAACCTCCTCTGATGTATCACACCCAGACATGGCTGTGATGCTATCCAGGGCAGCAGCAACCTCCTCTGATGTATCACACCCAGACATGGCTGTGATGCTATCCAGGGCAGCAGTAACCTCCTCTGATGTATCACACCCAGACATGGCTGTGATGCTATCCAGGGCAGCAGCAACCTCCTCTGATGTATCACACCCAGACATGGCTGTGATGCTATCCAGGGCAGCAGTAACCTCCTCTGATGTATCACACCCAGACATGGCTGTGATGCTATCCAGGACAGCAGTAACCTCCTCTGATGTATCACACCCAGACATGGCTGTGATGCTATCCAGGGCAGCAGTAACCTCCTCTGATGTATCACACCCAGACATGGCTGTGATGCTATCCAGGACAGCAGTAACCTCCTCTGATGTATCACACCCAGACATGGCTGTGATGCTATCCAGGGCAGCAGCAACCTCCTCTGATGTATCACACCCAGACATGGCTGTGATGCTATCCAGGACAGCAGTAACCTCCTCTGATGTATCACACCCAGACATGGCTGTGATGCTATCCACGGCAGCAGTAACCTCCTCTGATGTATCACACCCAGACATGGCTGTGATGCTATCCACGGCAGCAGTAACCTCCTCTGATGTATCACACCCAGACATGGCTGTGATGCTATCCACGGCAGCAGTAACCTCCTCTGATGTATCACACCCAGACATGGCTGTGATGCTATCCACGGCAGCAGTAACCTCCTCTGATGTATCACACCCAGACATGGCTGTGATGCTATCCAGGACAGCAGTAACCTCCTCTGATGTATCACACCCAGACATGGCTGTGATGCTATCCACGGCAGCAGTAACCTCCTCTGATGTATCACACCCAGACATGGCTGTGATGCTATCCAGGACAGCAGTAACCTCCTCTGATGTATCACACCCAGACATGGCTGTGATGCTATCCAGGACAGCAGTAACCTCCTCTGATGTATCACACCCAGACATGGCTGTGATGCTATCCAGGACAGCAGTAACCTCCTCTGATGTATCACACCCAGACATGGCTGTGATGCTATCCAGGACAGCAGTAACCTCCTCTGATGTATCACACCCAGACATGGCTGTGATGCTATCCAGGACAGCAGTAACCTCCTCTGATGTATCACACCCAGACATGGCTGTGATGCTATCCACGGCAGCAGTAACCTCCTCTGATGTATCACACCCAGACATGGCTGTGATGCTATCCAGGGCAGCAGTAACCTCCTCTGATGTATCACACCCAGACATGGCTGTGATGCTATCCAGGGCAGCAGCAACCTCCTCTGATGTATCACACCCAGACATGGCTGTGATGCTATCCAGGACAGCAGTAACCTCCTCTGATGTATCACACCCAGACATGGCTGTGATGCTATCCACGGCAGCAGTAACCTCCTCTGATGTATCACACCCAGACATGGCTGTGATGCTATCCAGGGCAGCAGTAACCTCCTCTGATGTATCACACCCAGACATGGCTGTGATGCTATCCAGGGCAGTCTGAAGCTCCTTTGAGGTAGCACATCCGGCCCTGTTTACGTGCTCTGTCGCAGAGACAACTTCATCAGCCCTATCTTGATACCCAGGCGCAGCTAATACAATTGCATGGTCAACTCTACATTCAGGCACATTGTGAGACATTTCACATGTTTCACCAATAGGTTGTTGGAACGATGGTTCAGTTGTAGACTGGGGCTTGGGTACAGCAGACACTACCTCCTTGGTCTGAGTCTCATCAGAGTCTGGCTCCTTGGTCTGAGTCTCATCAGTCTGGCTCCTTGGTCTGAGTCTCATCAGTCTGGCTCCTTGGTCTGAGTCTCATCAGAGTCTGGCTCCTTGGTCTGAGTCTCATCAGAGTCTGGCTCCTTGGTCTGAGTCTCATCAGAGTCTGGCTCCTTGGTCTGAGTCTCATCAGAGTCTGGCTCCTTGGTCTGAGTCTCATCAGAGTCTGGCTCCTTGGTCTGAGTCTCATCAGAGTCTGGCTCCTTGGTCTGAGTCTCATCAGAGTCTGGCTCCTTGGTCTGAGTCTCATCAGAGTCTGGCTCCTTGGACTGATTCTCTACCCTCCCTCTCTCTCTCTTACCTCTGTTCTGACTCTCTACCCTCCCTCTCTCTCTTTCCCTCTGTTCTGACTCTCTACCCTCCCTCTTTCTCTTTCCCTCTGTTCTGACTCTCTCCCCTCCCTCTCTCTCTTTCCCTCTGTTCTGACTCTACCCTCCCTCTCTCTCTCTTTCCCTCTGTTCTGACTCTCTCCCCTCCCTCTCTCTCTCTTTCCCTCTGTTCTGACTCTACCCTCCCTCTCTCTCTTTCCCTCTGTTCTGACTCTCTACCCTCCCTCTCTGTTCTGACTCGCTACCCTCTCTCTCTCTCTTTCCCTGTTATGACTCTCTACTCTCCTTCTCTCTCTCTTTCCCTCTGTTTTGACTCTCTACCCTCCCTCTCTCTTACCTCTGTTCTGACTCTCTACCCTCCCTCTCTCTCTTTCCCTCTGTTCTGACTCTCTACCCTCCCTCTTTCTCTTTCCCTCTGTTCTGACTCTCTCCCCTCCCTCTTTCCCTCTGTTCTGACTCTCTACCCTCCCTCTCTCTCTCTTTGCCTCTGTTCTGACTCTCTACCCTCCCTCTCTCTCTCTCTTTCCCTCTGTTCTGACTCTACCCTCCTCTCTCTCTTTCCCTCTGTTCTGACTCTCTACCCTCCCTCTCTGTTCTGACTCTCTACCCTCCCTCTTTCTCTTTCCCTCTGTTCTGACTCTCTCCCCTCCCTCTCTCTCTTTCCCTCTGTTCTGACTCTCTACCCTCCCTCTCTCTCTCTTTCCCTGTTATGACTCTCTACTCTCCTTCTCTCTCTCTCTCCCTCTGTTCTGACTCTCTCCCCTCCCTCTCTCTCTTCCCCTCTGTTCTGACTCTCTACCCTCCCTCTCTCTCTCTTTCCCTCTGTTCTGACTCTCTACCCTCCCTCTCTCTCTTTCCCTCTGTTCTGACTCTCTACCCTCCCTCTCTCTCTTTCCCTCTGTTCTGACTCTCTACCCTCCCTCTCTCTCTTTCCCTCTGTTCTGACTCTCCCCCCTCCCTCTCTCCCTCTGTTCTGACTCTCTACCCTCCCTCTCTCTCTCTTTCCCTCTGTTCTGACTTTCTCCCCTCCCTCTCTCTCTCTTTCCCTCTGTTCTGACTCTCTACCCTCCCCCTCTCTCTCTTTCCCTCTGTTCTGACTCTCTACCCTCCCTCTCTCTCTTTCCCTCTGTTCTGACTCTCCCCCCTCCCTCTCTCCCTCTGTTCTGACTCTCTACCCTCCCTCTCTCTCTCTTTCCCTCTGTTCTGACTCTCTCCCCTCCCTCTCTCTCTCTTTCCCTCTGTTCTGACTCTCTACCCTCCATCCCTCTCTCTCTCTTTCCCTCTGTTCTGACTCTCTACCCTCCCTCTCTCTCTTTCCCTCTGTTCTGACTCTCTACCCTCCCTCTCTCTTTCCCTCTGTTCTGACTCTCTCCCCTCCCTCTCTCTTTCCCTCTGTTCTGACTCTCTACCCTCCCTCTCTCTCTTTCCCTCTGTTCTGACTCTCCCCCCTCCCTCTCTCCCTCTGTTCGGACTCTCTCCCCTCCCTCTCTCTTTCCCCTCTGTTCTGACCCTCTACCCTCCATCTCTCTCTCTTTCCCTCTGTTCTGACTCTCTACCCTCCCTCTCTCTCTTTCCCTCTGTTCTGACTCTCTACCCTCCCTCTCTCTTTCCCTCTGTTCTGACTCTCTACCCTCCCTCTCTCTCTTTCCCTCTGTTCTGACTCTCTACCCTCCCTCTCTCTCTTTCCCTCTGTTCTGACTCTCCCCCTCCCTCTCTCCCTCTGTTCTGACTCTCCCCCTCCCTCTCTCTTTCCCTCTGTTCTGACTCTCTACCCTCCCTCCCTCTTTCCCTCTGTTCTGACTCTCTACCCTCCCTCTCTCTCTCTTTCCCTCTGTTCTGACTCTCTACCCTCCCTCTCTCTCTTTCCCTCTGTTCTGACTCTCTACCCTCCCTCTCTCTCTTTCCCTCTGTTCTGACTCTCTACCCTCCCTCTCTCTCTTTCCCTCTGTTCTGACTCTACCCTCCCTCTCTCTCTTTCCCTCTGTTCTGACTCTCTCCCCTCCCTCTCTCTCTTTCCCTCTGTTCTGACTCTCTACCCTCCCTCTCTCTGTTCTGACTCTCTACCCTCCCTCTCTCTCTTTCCCTCTGTTCTGACTCTCCCCCCTCTCTCTTTCCCTCTGTTCTGACTCTCTACCCTCCCTCTCTGTTCTGACTCGCTACCCTCTCTCTCTCTCTTTCCCTGTTATGACTCTCTACTCTCCTTCTCTCTCTCTTTCCCTCTGTTCTGACTCTCTACCCTCCCTCTCTCTTACCTCTGTTCTGACTCTCTACCCTCCCTCTCTCTCTTTCCCTCTGTTCTGACTCTCTACCCTCCCTCTTTCTCTTTTCCCTCTGTTCTGACTCTCTCCCCTCCCTCTTTCCCTCTGTTCTGACTCTCTACCCTCCCTCTCTCTCTCTTTCCCTCTGTTCTGACTCTCTCCCCTCCCTCTCTCTCTCTCTTTCCCTCTGTTCTGACTCTACCCTCCCTCTCTCTCTTTCCCTCTGTTCTGACTTTCTACCCTCCCTCTCTGTTCTGACTCTCTACCCTCCCTCTTTCTCTTTCCCTCTGTTCTGACTCTCTCCCCTCCCTCTCTCTCTTTCCCTCTGTTCTGACTCTCTACCCTCCCTCTCTCTCTCTTTCTCTCTCTCCTCTGTTCTGACTCTCTCCCCTCCCTCTCTCTCTTCCCCTCTGTTCTGACTCTCTACCCTCCCTCTCTCTCTCTTTCCCTCTGTTCTGACTCTCTACCCTCCCTCTCTCTCTTTCACTCTGTTCTGACTCTCTACCCTCCCTCTCTCTCTTTCCCTCTGTTCTGACTCTCTACCCTCCCTCTCTCTCTTTCCCTCTGTTCTGACTCACCCCCCTCCCTCTCTCCCTCTGTTTTGACTCTCTACCCTCCCTCTCTCTCTATTTCCCTCTGTTCTGACTTTCTCCCCTCCCTCTCTCTCTCTTTCCCTCTGTTCTGACTCTCTACCCTCCCTCTCTCTCTCTTTCCCTCTGTTCTGACTCTCTATCCTCCCTCTCTCTCTTTCCCTCTGTTCTGACTCTCCCCCCCCCCTCTCTCCCTCTGTTCTGACTCTCTACCCTCCCTCTCTCTCTTTCCCTCTGTTCTGACTCACCCCCCTCCCTCTCTCCCTCTGTTTTGACTCTCTACCCTCCCTCTCTCTCTATTTCCCTCTGTTCTGACTTTCTCCCCTCCCTCTCTCTCTCTTTCCCTCTGTTCTGACTCTCTACTCTCCCTCTCTCTCTCTTTCCCTCTGTTCTGACTTTCTCCCCTCCATCTCTCTCTCTTTCCCTCTGTTCTGACTCTCTACCCTCCATTCCCTCTCTCTCTCTTTCCCTCTGTTCTGACTCTCTACCCTCCCTCTCTCTCTTTCCCTCTGTTCTGACTCTCTACCCTCCCTCTCTCTTTCCCTCTGTTCTGACGCTCTCCCCTCCCTCTCTGTCTTTCCCTCTGTTCTGACTCTCTACCCTCCCTCTCTCTCTTTCCCTCTGTTCTGACTCTCCCCCTCCCTCTCTCCCTCTGTTCTGACTCTCTACCCTCCCTCTCTCTTTCCCTCTGTTCTGACTCTCTACCCTCCCTCTCTCTCTCTTTCCCTCTGTTCTGACTCTCTACCCTCCCTCTCTCTCTTTCCCTCTGTTCTGACTCTCTACCCTCCCTCTCTCTTTCCCTCTGTTCTGACTCTCTACCCTCCCTCTCTCTCTTTCCCTCTGTTCTCACTCTCTACCCTCCCTCTCTCTCTTTCCCTCTGTTCTGACTCTCCCCCTCCCTCTCTCTTTCCCTCTGTTCTGACTCTCTACCCTCCCTCTCTCTCTTTCCCTCTGTTCTGACTCTCTACCCTCCCTCTCTCTCTCTTTCCCTCTGTTCTGACTCTCTACCCTCCCTCTCTCTCTTTCCCTCTGTTCTGACTCTCTACCCTCCCTCTCTCTCTTTCCCTCTGTTCTGACTCTCTACCCTCCCTCTCTCTCTTTCCCTCTGTTCTGACTCTCTACCCTCCCTCTCTCTCTTTCCCTCTGTTCTGACTCTCCCCCCTCTCTCTTTCCCTCTGTTCTGACTCTCTCCCCTCCCTCTCTCTCTTTCCCTCTGTTATGACTCTCTACTCTCCTTCTCTCTCTCTTTCCCTCTGTTCTGACTCTCTCCCCTCCCCCTCTCTTTCCCTCTGTTCTGACTCTCTCCCCTCCCTCTCTCTCTCTTTCCCTCTGTTCTGACTCTCTCCCCTCCCTCTCTCTCTCTTTCCCTCTGTTCTGACTCTCTCCCCTCCCTCTCTCTCTTTCCCTCTGTTCTGACTCTCTCCCCTCCCTCTCTCTCTCTCTTTCCCTCTGTTCTGACTCTCTACCCTCCCTCTCTCTTCCCCTCTGTTCTGACTCTCTCCCCTCCCTCTCTCTCTTTCCCTCTGTTATGACTCTCTACTCTCCTTCTCTCTCTCTTTCCCTCTGTTCTGACTCTCTACCCTCCCTCTCTCTTTCCCTCTGTTCTGACTCTCTACCCTCCCTCTCTCTCTTTCCCTCTGTTCTGACTCTCTACCCTCCCTCTCTCTCTTTCCCTCTGCTCTGACTCTCTACCCTCCCTCTCTCTCTTTCCCTCTGTTCTGACTCTCCCCCCTCCATCTTTCCCTCTGTTCTGACTTTCTCCCCTCCCTCTCTCTCTCTTTCCCTCTGTTCTGACTCTCTACCCTCCCACTCTCTCTCTTTCCCTGTTCTGACTCTCTACCCCCCCCCTCCCTCTCTCCCCCTGTTCTGACTCTCTACCCTCCCTCTCTCTTTCCCTCTGTTCTGACTCTCTACCCTTCCTCTCTCTCTTTCCCTCTGTTCTGACTCTCTACCCTCCCTCTCTCTCTCTTTCCCTCTGTTCTGACTCTCTACCCTCCCTCTCTCTCTTTCCCTCTGTTCTGACTCTCTACCCTCCCTCTCTCTTTCCCTCTGTTCTGACTCTCTACCCTCCCTCTCTCTCTTTCCCTCTGTTCTCACTCTCTACCCTCCCTCTCTCTCTTTCCCTCTGTTCTGACTCTCTCTCCCTCTGTTCTGACTCTCCCCCTCCCTCTCTCTTTCCCTCTGTTCTGACTCTCTACCCTCCCTCCCTCTCTCTCTCTTTCCCTCTGTTCTGACTCTCTACCCTCCCTCTCTCTCTTTCCCTCTGTTCTGACTCTCCCCCCTCTCTCTTTCCCTCTGTTCTGACTCGCTCCCCTCCCTCTCTCTCTTTCCCTCTGTTATGACTCTCTACTCTCCTTCTCTCTCTCTTTCCCTCTGTTCTGACTCTCTCCCCTCCCCCTCTCTTTCCCTCTGTTCTGACTCTCTCCCCTCCCTCTCTCTCTCTTTCCCTCTGTTCTGACTCTCTCCCCTCCCTCTCTCTCTCTTTCCCTCTGTTCTGACTCTCTCCCCTCCCTCTCTCTCTTTCCCTCTGTTCTGACTCTCTCCCCTCCCTCTCTCTCTCTCTTTCCCTCTGTTCTGACTCTCTACCCTCTCTCTCTCTTTCCCTCTGTTCTGACTCTCTACCCTCCCTCTCTCTCTTTCCCTCTGTTCTGACTCTCTACCCTCCATTCCCTCTCTCTCTCTTTCCCTCTGTTCTGACTCTCTACCCTCCCTCTCTCTCTTTCCCTCTGTTCTGACTCTCTACCCTCCCGCTCTCTTTCCCTCTGTTCTGACGCTCTCCCCTCCCTCTCTGTCTTTCCCTCTGTTCTGACTCTCTACCCTCCCTCTCTCTCTTTCCCTCTGTTCTGACTCTCCCCCCTCCCTCTCTCCCTCTGTTCTGACTCTCTACCCTCCCTCTCTCTTTCCCTCTGTTCTGACTCTCTACCCTCCCTCTCTCTCTCTTTCCCTCTGTTCTGACTCTCTACCCTCCCTCTCTCTCTTTCCCTCTGTTCTGACTCTCTACCCTCCCTCTCTCTTTCCCTCTGTTCTGACTCTTTACCCTCCCTCTCTCTCTTTCCCTCTGTTCTCACTCTCTACCCTCCCTCTCTCTCTTTCCCTCTGTTCTGACTCTCCCCCTCCCTCTCTCCCTCTGTTCTGACTCTCCCCCTCCCTCTCTCTTTCCCTCTGTTCTGACTCTCTACCCTCCCTCTCTCTCTTTCCCTCTGTTCTGACTCTCTACCCTCCCTCCCTCTCTCTCTCTTTCCCTCTGTTCTGACTCTCTACCCTCCCTCTCTCTCTTTCCCTCTGTTCTGACTCTCTACCCTCCCTCTCTCTCTTTCCCTCTGTTCTGACTCTCTACCCTCCCTCTCTCTCTTTCCCTCTGTTCTGACTCTCTACCCTCCCTCTCTCTCTTTCCCTCTGTTCTGACTCTCCCCCCTCTCTCTTTCCCTCTGTTCTGACTCTCTCCCCTCCCTCTCTCTCTTTCCCTCTGTTATGACTCTCTACTCTCCTTCTCTCTCTCTTTCCCTCTGTTCTGACTCTCTCCCCTCCCCCTCTCTTTCCCTCTGTTCTGACTCTCTCCCCTCCCTCTCTCTCTCTTTCCCTCTGTTCTGACTCTCTCCCCTCCCTCTCTCTCTCTTTCCCTCTGTTCTGACTCTCTCCCCTCCCTCTCTCTCTTTCCCTCTGTTCTGACTCTCTCCCCTCCCTCTCTCTCTCTCTTTCCCTCTGTTCTGACTCTCTACCCTCCCTCTCTCTTCCCCTCTGTTCTGACTCTCTCCCCTCCCTCTCTCTCTTTCCCTCTGTTATGACTCTCTACTCTCCTTCTCTCTCTCTTTCCCTCTGTTCTGACTCTCTCCCCTCCCTCTCTCTTTCCCTCTGTTCTGACTCTCTACCCTCCCTCTCTCTCTCTTTCCCTCTGTTCTGACTCTCTACCCTCCCTCTCTCTCTTTCCCTCTGCTCTGACTCTCTACCCTCCCTCTCTCTCTTTCCCTCTGTTCTGACTCTCCCCCCTCCATCTTTCCCTCTGTTCTGACTTTCTCCCCTCCCTCTCTCTCTCTTTCCCTCTGTTCTGACTCTCTACCCTCCCACTCTCTCTCTTTCCCTGTTCTGACTCTCTACCCCCCCCCTCCCTCTCTCCCCCTGTTCTGACTCTCTACCCTCCCTCTCTCTTTCCCTCTGTTCTGACTCTCTACCCTTCCTCTCTCTCTTTCCCTCTGTTCTGACTCTCTACCCTCCCTCTCTCTCTCTTTCCCTCTGTTCTGACTCTCTACCCTCCCTCTCTCTCTTTCCCTCTGTTCTGACTCTCTACCCTCCCTCTCTCTTTCCCTCTGTTCTGACTCTCTACCCTCCCTCTCTCTCTTTCCATCTGTTCTCACTCTCTACCCTCCCTCTCTCTCTTTCCCTCTGTTCTGACTCTCCCCCCTCCCTCTCTCCCTCTGTTCTGACTCTCCCCCTCCCTCTCTCTTTCCCTCTGTTCTGACTCTCTACCCTCCCTCCCTCTCTCTCTCTTTCCCTCTGTTCTGACTCTCTACCCTCCCTCTCTCTCTCTTTCCCTCTGTTCTGACTCTCTACCCTCCCTCTCTCTCTTTCCCTCTGTTCTGACTCTCTACCCTCCCTCTCTCTCTTTCCCTCTGTTCTGACTCTCTACCCTCCCTCTCTCTCTTTCCCTCTGTTCTGACTCTCCCCCCTCTCTCTCTCCCTCTGTTCTGACTCTCTCCCCTCCCTCTCTCTCTTTCCCTCTGTTCTGACTCTCTACCCTCCCTCTCTCTCTTTCCCTCTGTTCTGACTCTCTACCCTCCCTCTCTCTCTTTCCCTCTGTTCTGACTCTCCCCCCTCTCTCTTTCCCTCTGTTCTGACTCTCTACCCTCCCTCTCTGTTCTGACTCGCTACCCTCTCTCTCTCTCTTTCCCTGTTATGACTCTCTACTCTCCTTCTCTCTCTCTTTCCCTCTGTTCTGACTCTCTACCCTCCCTCTCTCTTACCTCTGTTCTGACTCTCTACCCTCCCTCTCTCTCTTTCCCTCTGTTCTGACTCTCTACCCTCCCTCTTTCTCTTTCCCTCTGTTCTGACTCTCTCCCCTCCCTCTTTCCCTCTGTTCTGACTCTCTACCCTCCCTCTCTCTCTCTTTCCCTCTGTTCTGACTCTCCCCTCCCTCTCTCTCTCTCTTTCCCTCTGTTCTGACTCTACCCTCCCTCTCTCTCTTTCCCTCTGTTCTGACTCTCTACCCTCCCTCTCTGTTCTGACTCTCTACCCTCCCTCTTTCTCTTTCCCTCTGTTCTGACTCTCTCCCCTCCCTCTCTCTCTTTCCCTCTGTTCTGACTCTCTACCCTCCCTCTCTCTCTCTTTCCCTGTTATGACTCTCTACTCTCCTTCTCTCTCTCTTTCCCTCTGTTCTGACTCTCTCCCCTCCCTCTCTCTCTTCCCCTCTGTTCTGACTCTCTACCCTCCCTCTCTCTCTCTTTCCCTCTGTTCTGACTCTCTACCCTCCCTCTCTCTCTTTCCCTCTGTTCTGACTCTCTACCCTCCCTCTCTCTCTTTCCCTCTGTTCTGACTCTCTACCCTCCCTCTCTCTCTTTCCCTCTGTTCTGACTCTCCCCCCCCCCTATCTCCCTCTCTTCTTCCTCTCTACCCTCCCTCTCTCTCTCTTTCCCTCTGTTCTGACTCTCTCCCCTCCCTCTCTCTCTCTTTCCCTCTGTTCTGACTCTCTACCCTCCCCCTCTCTCTCTTTCCCTCTGTTCTGACTCTCTATCCTCCCTCTCTCTCTTTCCCTCTGTTCTGACTCTCCCCCCCCCCTCTCTCCCTCTGTTCTGACTCTCTACTCTCCCTCTCTCTCTCTTTCCCTCTGTTCTGACTTTCTCCCCTCCATCTCTCTCTCTTTCCCTCTGTTCTGACTCTCTACCCTCCATTCCCTCTCTCTCTCTTTCCCTCTGTTCTGACTCTCTACCCTCCCTCTCTCTCTTTCCCTCTGTTCTGACTCTCTACCCTCCCTCTCTCTTTCCCTCTGTTCTGACGCTCTCCCCTCCCTCTCTCTCTTTCCCTCTGTTCTGACTCTCCCCCTCCCTCTCTCCCTCTGTTCTGACTCTCTACCCTCCCTCTCTCTTTCCCTCTGTTCTGACTCTCTACCCTCCCTCTCTCTCTCTTTCCCTCTGTTCTGACTCTCTACCCTCCCTCTCTCTCTTTCCCTCTGTTCTGACTCTCTACCCTCCCTCTCTCTTTCCCTCTGTTCTGACTCTCTACCCTCCCTCTCTCTCTTTCCCTCTGTTCTCACTCTCTACCCTCCCTCTCTCTCTTTCCCTCTGTTCTGACTCTCCCCCTCCCTCTCTCCCTCTGTTCTGACTCTCCCCCTCCCTCTCTCTTTCCCTCTGTTCTGACTCTCTACCCTCCCTCTCTCTCTTTCCCTCTGTTCTGACTCTCTACCCTCCCTCCCTCTCTCTCTCTCCCTCTGTTCTGACTCTCTACCCTCCCTCTCTCTCTTTCCCTCTGTTCTGACTCTCTACCCTCCCTCTCTCTCTTTCCCTCTGTTCTGACTCTCTACCCTCCCTCTCTCTCTTTCCCTCTGTTCTGACTCTCTACCCTCCCTCTCTCTCTTTCCCTCTGTTCTGACTCTCCCCCCTCTCTCTTTCCCTCTGTTCTGACTCTCCCCCCCCCTCTCTCTCTTTCCCTCTGTTATGACTCTCTCCCCTCCCTCTCTCTCTCTTTCCCTCTGTTCTGACTCTCTCCCCTCCCTCTCTCTCTCTTTCCCTCTGTTCTGACTCTCTCCCCTCCCTCTCTCTCTTTCCCTCTGTTCTGACTCTCTCCCCTCCCTCTCTCTCTCTTTCCCTCTGTTCTGACTCTCTACCCTCCCTCTCTCTTCCCCTCTGTTCTGACTCTCTCCCCTCCCTCTCTCTCTTTCCCTCTGTTATGACTCTCTACTCTCCTTCTCTCTCTCTTTCCCTCTGTTCTGACTCTCTCCCCTCCCTCTCTCTTCCCCTCTGTTCTGACTCTCTACCCTCCCTCTCTCTCTCTTTCCCTCTGTTCTGACTCTCTACCCTCCCTCTCTCTCTTTCCCTCTGTTCTGACTCTCTACCCTCCCTCTCTCTCTTTCCCTCTGTTCTGACTCTCCCCCCTCCATCTTTCCCTCTGTTCTGACTTTCTCCCCTCCCTCTCTCTCTCTTTCCCTCTGTTCTGACTCTCTACCCTCCCACTCTCTCTCTTTCCCTGTTCTGACTCTCTACCCCCCCCCTCCCTCTCTCCCTGTTCTGACTCTCTACCCTCCCTCTCTCTCTTTCCCTCTGTTCTGACTCTCTACCCTTCCTCTCTCTCTTTCCCTCTGTTCTGACTCTCTCCCTCTCCCTCTCTCTTTCCCTCTGTTCTGACTCTCTACCCTCCCTCTCTCTCTCTTTCCCTCTGTTCTGACTCTCTACCCTCCCTCTCTCTCTCCCCCTCAGGGCTCCAGATCCTCTATCAGTTCTGACTCTCTCCCCTCCCAGTATAGTCTACACAGACTGGACAACAGGACAATGATCCTAAGCCCGGACTTGAACCCGATCTAACATCTCTGGAGAGACATGAAAATAGCTGTACAGCTACGCTCCCCATCCAACCTGACAGAGCTTGAGAGGATCTGCAGAGAAGAATGGGAGAAACTCCCCAAATACAGGTGTGCCAAGCTTGTAGCGTCATACCCAAGAAGACTCAAGGCTGTAATCACTGCCAAAGGTGCTTCAACAAAGTACTGAGTAAAGGGTCTGAATACTTATGTAAATGTGATATCTAAGTTTTTTTTAAATAAAAATGTGCACACATAAAATAAACAGTTTTTGCTTTGTAATTCTGGGTTATTGTGTGTAGATTGATGAGGGAAAAAAACAATGTAATCCATTTTAGAATAAGGCTGTAACGTGACAAAATGTGTAAAAAGTCAAGGGGTCTGAATACTTTCTGAATGCACTGTATATCAGTATATTAGACTCTCTCTCTCTCTGCAGTGATGTTGTTTTCATCACTTCTGGTTTAACACTGACATCAAGTGGTGATTGTCCAAACTGCACCACTGTTAAGATAAGAAGCGAGAGATGCAGAGAGAGAGAGAGCAGAGAGCAGGCTGAGAGAGCAGAGAGAAGAGAGCAGAAAGAGGCAGAGAGAGCAGAGAGCAGGGAAAAGAGAAAGCAGAGAACAGAGAAGAGAGAAAGCAGAGAGGGTGAGAGCAGAGAGCATTAGAGAGAGAGGGAGAGACCGGAGAGCAGGCTGAGAGAGCAGAGAGACAACAGAAAGAGAGAGAAAAGAGAGAGCGAGAGAGAGCTGAGAGGGAGAGAGCAGAGAGAGAGCAGAGATCAGAGAACAGAGAGAGCAGAGGGAGTGAGAGAGAGCTGAGAGGGAGAGAGCAGAGAAAGAGCAGCAGAGAGAGAGAGAGCAGAGGGAGAGAGAGAGAGCTGAGAGGGAGAGAGCAGAGAGCAAAAAGAGAGAGAGAGAGAGTAGAGAGAGCAGGGAGAGAGAGAGGAGAGAAGAGAGAGCAGATAGAGCAGAGAGAGAAAGCAGAGAGCAGAGAGGTCAGAGAGCGAGCAGAGAGAGAGCCGAGGGAGAGATAGATCAGAGAACAGAGAGAGAGAGTAGAGAGAAGAGAGAGAGCAGAGAACATATAGAGAGAGCAGAGTGAGAGAGAAGAGAGGGAGAGAGAGCAGGGTGAGAGAGAGAGAGCAGAGAGCAGAGGGAGAGAGCTGAGAGCAGAGAGAGCAGAGCACAGAGAGAGCATAGAGAGAGAGAGCAGAGACAGAGCAGAGAGTAGGCTGAGAGAGCAAAGAGAGAGAGCAGAGAGGAGAGGGCAGAGTGAGAGAGAGAGCAGAGACCAGAGAGAGAGCAGAGACCAGAGAGAGAGCAGGCTGAGAAAGCAAAGAGAGTGAGAGAGCAGAGAGAGAGCAGAGAAGGCAGAGAGAGAAGAGGGCAGAGAGAGCAGAGGGAGAGAGAGAGAGCAGAGAACAGAGAGAGAGCAGGCTGAAAAAGCAAAGAGAGAGTGAGAGAGCATAGAGTGAGAGCAGAGAGAGAGCAGAGAAAAGAGAGAGCAGAAGAGCAGAGGGAAAGCGAGAGCAGAGAGAGAGAGCAGAGAGGGAGAGATAGATCAGAGAACAGAGAGAGAAGAGTAGAGAAAAGAGAGAGAGCAGAGAACATATAGAGAGAGCAGAGTGAGAGAGAAGAGAGGGAGAGAGAGCAGGGTGAGAGAGAGAGAGCAGAGAGCAGAGGGAGAGAGCTGAGAGCAGAGAGAGCAGAGCACAGAGAGAGCATAGAGAGAGAGAGCAGAGACAGAGCAGAGAGTAGGCTGAGAGAGCAAAGAGAGAGAGCAGAGAGGAGAGGGCAGAGTGAGAGAGAGAGCAGAGACCAGAGAGAGAGCAGAGACCAGAGAGAGAGCAGGCTGAGAAATCAAAGAGAGTGAGAGAGCAGAGAGAGAGCAGAGAAGGCAGAGAGAGAAGAGGGCAGAGAGAGCAGAGGGAGAGAGAGAGAGCAGAGAACAGAGAGAGAGCAGGCTGAAAAAGCAAAGAGAGAGTGAGAGAGCATAGAGTGAGAGCAGAGAGAGAGCAGAGAAAAGAGAGAGCAGAAGAGCAGAGGGAAAGCGAGAGCAGAGAGAGAGAGCAGAGAGGGAGAGAGAGCAGGCTGAGAGAGCAGAGAGGGAGAGAGAGCAGGCTGTGAGAGCAGAGGGAGAGAGAGCAGAGAGAGCGAGCAGAGAGAGAGCCGAGGGAGAGATAGATCAGAGAACAGAGAGAGAAGAGTAGAGAAAAGAGAGAGAGCAGAGAACATATAGAGAGAGCAGAGTGAGAGAGAAGAGAGGGAGAGAGAGCAGGGTGAGAGAGAGAGAGCAGAGAGCAGAGGGAGAGAGCTGAGAGAGCAGAGAGAGCAGAGCACAGAGAGAGCATAGAGAGAGAGAGCAGAGACAGAGCAGAGAGTAGGCTGAGAGAGCAAAGTGAGAGAGCAGAGAGGAGGGCAGAGTGAGAGAGAGAGCAGAGACCAGAGAGAGAGCAGAGACCAGAGAGAGAGCAGGCTGAGAAATCAAAGAGAGTGAGAGAGCAGAGAGAGAGCAGAGAAGGCAGAGAGAGAAGAGGGCAGAGAGAGCAGAGGGAGAGAGAGAGAGCAGAGAACAGAGAGAGAGCAGGCTGAAAAAGCAAAGAGAGAGTGAGAGAGCATAGAGTGAGAGCAGAGAGAGAGCAGAGAAAAGAGAGAGCAGAAGAGCAGAGGGAAAGCGAGAGCAGAGAGAGAGAGCAGAGAGGGAGAGAGAGCAGGCTGTGAGAGCAGAGGGAGAGAGAGCAGAGAGAGCAGAGAGAGAGCAGAGAACAGAGAGCAGGCTGAGAAAGCAAAGAGAGAGCAGAGAGAAGAGAGAGGGCAGAGAGAACAGAGCAGAAAGAGCAGAGAACAGAGAGAGAGAAAAGAGAGGGCAGAGAGAGCAGAGCGAGAGCAGAGAGAGCAGAGGATAGAGAGAGCAGAGATAGACAGCAGAGAGAGCAGAGAGACAGCAGAGAGAGAGAGCAGAGAGAGAGCAGAGTGAGAGAGAACAGAGAAGGCAGAGAGCAGAGAGAAGAGAGAGAACAGAGAGTGCTGAGAGAGCGAGAGAGCGAGAGCAGAGAGAGAAAGCAGAGCATAGAGAAAAGAGAGAGCAGAGAACAGAGACAGAGAGCAGAGAGAAAGAGCAGAAGGCAGAGAGAGCTGAGCGAGCAGATAACAGAGAGAACAGAGAGAGAGGGGTGAGGGCAGAGTGAGAGAGAGAGCAGAGAGCAGGCTGAAAAAGCAAAGAGAGAGAGAACAGAGGGAGAGAGAGAGAGCAGAGAACAGAGAGCAGAGAGAGCAGGCTGAGAAAGCAAAGAGAGAGTGAGAGAGAATAGAGTGAGAGCAGAGAAAAGAGAGAGCAGGCTGAGAGAGCAGAGAACAGAGAGAGAGCAGGCTGAGAAAGCAAAGAGAGAGCAGAGAGAAGAGAGAGCAGAGGGAGAGAGAGCAGAGAGAGCAGAGCGAGCAGAGGACAGAGAGAGCAGAGATAGACAGCAGAGAGAGCAGAGAGTGAGAGAGAACAGAGAGGGCAGAGAGAGCAGAGAGAGAGCAGAGAGAGAACAGAGAGTGCTGAGAGAGAAGAGAGAGCGAGAGCAGAGAGAGCAGAGCATAGAGAGCAGAGCATAGAGAAAAGTGAGAGCAGAGAGAGAGAGAGCAGAGAGAGATAGCAGGGAGAGCAGAGAGAGCAGAGAGAGAGAGAGCAGAGGGAGAGACAGAGAGCAGATAGAAAAGCAGAGAGAGAGCAGAGGGCAGAGTAGAGAGAGCAGAGAGAGAGAACAGAGAGGGCAGAGAGAGAACAGAGAGAGAACAGAGAGTGCTGAGAGAGCATAGAGAGCGAGAGAGAGCAGGCTGAGAAAGCAAAGAGAGAGTGAGATAGCATAGAGTGAGAGAGCAGAGAGAGAGAGAGCAGAGAGTGAGAGATAGAGCAGAGAGAAGAGAGAGGGCAGAGAGAGAAGAGAGAGCAATAGAGAGCAGAGAGAGCGGACAGCAGAGAGCAGGCTGAAAAATAAAAGAGAGAGTGAGAGAGCAGAGAAAAGAGAGAACTCTGTTGCTATAGTAACCCTGCATCACAACACTCTGTTGTACAATTTGTTTAATTCAATTCCACATATTTAATTGTTTTGTATTTCATTTCATATTAGTTTCATGTTTCAACCAGTCGCAGGTTAACGTCAACCTGACAGAGGAAACGTAACATCAATAACCAAACTGTTTTCACAATTAACATGCTTTTCTTGTTTCAAGTATGTTTTATTATGAAAAGTACAATATATCCTTGTATACTTGTACAACTATGGAGCGTATGTCCATATATAATTATACAATTTGTTATTCAACATAAAAGACAACAAATGATCACATTGGTATTTTAACGGTGTTATTGTCACAATTATAGGAAGACACGCATGTGTGTGTGTGTGTGTTTTTCTACAGTGTGTGTGTGTGTGTGTGTGTGTGTTTGTCCAGTGTGTGTGTGTGTGTGTGTGTGTGTGTGTCCAGTGTGTGTGTATCTGTCCAGTGTGTGTGTGTGTGTGTCCAGTAAGTGTGTGTGTGTGTGTGTGTGTGTGTGTGTGTGTGTGTGTGTGTGTCCAGTGTGTGTGTGTGTATCTGTCCAGTGTGTGTGTGTGTCTGTCCAGTAAGTGTGTGTGTGTGTGTGTCCAGTGATTGTGTGTGTGTGTCCAGTGTGTGTGTGTGTGTTTCCAGTGTGTGTGTGTGTCCAGTGTGTGTGTGTGTGTGTGTGTGTGTCCAGTGTGTGTGTGTATCTGTCCAGTGTGTGTGTGTCCAGTAAGTGTGTGTGTGTGTGTGTGTGTGTCCAGTGTGTGTGTGTGTATCTGTCCAGTGTGTGTGTGTGTGTGTCCAGTAAGTGTGTGTGTGTGTCCAGTAAGTGTGTGTGTGTATCTGTCCAGTGTGTGTCTGTGTGTGTTTGTCCAGTGTGTGTGTGTCCAGTGTGTGTCCAGTGTGTGTGTATCTGTCCAGTGTGTGTGTGTGTCCAGTGTGAGTGTGTGTGTGTCCAGTGTGAGTGTGTGTGTTTGTCCAGTGTGTGTGTGTGTGTGTGTGTGTGTCCAGTGTGTGTCCAGTGTGTCTGTCCAGTGAGTGTGTGTGTGTCCAGTGTGAGTGTGTGTGTGTGTCCAGTGTGTGTGTTTGTCCAGTGTGTGTGTGTGTGTGTGTGTGTGTCCAGTGTGTCTGTCCAGTGAGTGTGTGTGTCCAGTGTGATTGTGTGTGTGTGTCCAGTGTGTGTGTGTGTGTGTGTCCAGTGATTGTGTGTGTGTGTCCAGTGTGTGTGTGTGTGTTTGTCCAGTGTGTGTGTGTCCAGTGTGAGTGTGTGTGTCCAGTGTGTCTGTGTGTGTTTCCAGTGTGTGTGTGTGTCCAGTGTGTGTGTGTCCTGTGATTGTGTGTGTGTGTCCAGTGTGTGTGTGTGTGTGTGTGTCCAGTGATTGTGTGTGTGTGTCCAGTGTGTGTGTGTTTCCAGTGTGTGTGTGTGTTTCCAGTGTGTGTGTGTGTGTGTGTGTGTGTCCAGTGATTGTGTGTGTGTGTCCAGTGTGTGTGTGTGTGTTTCCAGTGTGTGTGTGTGTCCAGTGTGTGTGTGTCCTGTGATTGTGTGTGTGTGTCCAGTGTGTGTGTGTGTGTTTCCAGTGTGTGTGTGTGTGTGTGTGTCCTGTGTGTGTGTGTGTGTGTCCAGTGTGTGTGTGTGTGTGTGTGTCCTGTGTGTGTGTGTCCAGTGTGTGTGTATCTGTCCAGTGTGTGTGTGTCCAGTGTAAGTGTGTGTCCAGTGTGAGTGTGTGTGTGTCAAGTGTGTGTTTATCTGTCCAGTGTGTCTGTGTGTGTGTTCAGTACGAGTGTGTGTGTGTGTGTCCAGTGTGTGTGTGTCCAGTGTGAGTGTGTCCAGTATGAGTGTGTCCAGTATGAGTGTGTGTGTGTGTGTCCAGTGTGTGTGTGTGTGTCCAGTGTGTGTGTGTGTGTCCAGTGTGTGTGTGTATCTGTCCAGTGTGTGTGTGTGTGTGTCCAGTAAGTGTGCGTGTGTGTGTGTCCAGTAAGTGTGTGTGTGTGTGTGTGTGTGTCCAGTGTGTGTGTGTGTATCTGTCCAGTGTGTGTGTGTGTCTGTCCAGTAAGTGTGTGTGTGTGTGTGTCCAGTGATTGTGTGTGTGTGTCCAGTGTGTGTGTGTGTGTTTCCAGTGTGTGTGTGTGTCCAGTGTGTGTGTGTGTGTGTGTGTGTGTGTCCAGTGTGTGTGTGTATCTGTCCAGTGTGTGTGTGTCCAGTAAGTGTGCGTGTGTGTGTGTCCAGTAAGTGTGTGTGTGTGTGTGTGTGTGTCCAGTGTGTGTGTGTGTATCTGTCCAGTGTGTGTGTGTGTGTGTCCAGTAAGTGTGTGTGTGTGTCCAGTAAGTGTGTGTGTGTATCTGTCCAGTGTGTGTCTGTGTGTGTTTGTCCAGTGTGTGTGTCCAGTGTGTGTCCAGTGTGTGTGTGTATCTGTCCAGTGTGTGTGTGTGTCCAGTGTGAGTGTGTGTCCAGTGTGAGTGTGTGTGTTTGTCCAGTGTGTGTGTGTGTGTGTGTGTGTGTCCAGTGTGTGTCCAGTGTGTCTGTCCAGTGAGTGTGTGTGTGTCCAGTGTGAGTGTGTGTGTGTGTCCAGTGATTGTGTGTGTGTGTCCAGTGTGTGTGTTTGTCCAGTGTGTGTGTGTGTGTGTGTGTGTGTGTGTCCAGTGTGTCTGTCCAGTGAGTGTGTGTGTCCAGTGTGATTGTGTGTGTGTGTCCAGTGTGTGTGTGTGTGTGTGTCCAGTGATTGTGTGTGTGTGTCCAGTGTGTGTGTGTGTGTTTGTCCAGTGTGTGTGTGTGTGTGTGTGTGTGTGTGTCCAGTGTGTGTGTGTCCTGTGTGTGTGTCCTGTGTGTGTCCAGTGTGAGTGTGTGTGTCCAGTGTGTCTGTGTGTGTTTCCAGTGTGTGTGTGTGTCCAGTGTGTGTGTGTCCTGTGATTGTGTGTGTGTGTCCAGTGTGTGTGTGTGTGTGTGTGTCCAGTGATTGTGTGTGTGTGTCCAGTGTGTGTGTGTTTCCAGTGTGTGTGTGTGTTTCCAGTGTGTGTGTGTGTGTGTGTGTGTGTCCAGTGATTGTGTGTGTGTGTCCAGTGTGTGTGTGTGTGTTTCCAGTGTGTGTGTGTGTCCAGTGTGTGTGTGTCCTGTGATTGTGTGTGTGTGTCCAGTGTGTGTGTGTGTGTTTCCAGTGTGTGTGTGTGTGTGTGTCCTGTGTGTGTGTGTGTGTGTCCAGTGTGTGTGTGTGTGTGTGTGTCCTGTGTGTGTGTGTCCAGTGTGTGTGTATCTGTCCAGTGTGTGTGTGTCCAGTGTAAGTGTGTGTCCAGTGTGAGTGTGTGTGTGTCAAGTGTGTGTTTATCTGTCCAGTGTGTCTGTGTGTGTGTTCAGTACGAGTGTGTGTGTGTGTGTCCAGTGTGTGTGTGTCCAGTGTGAGTGTGTCCAGTATGAGTGTGTCCAGTATGAGTGTGTGTGTGTGTGTCCAGTGTGTGTGTGTCCAGTGTGTGTGTGTCCAGTGTGAGTGTGTGTGTCCAGAATGAGTGTGTGTGTGTGTGTCCAGTGTGTGTGTGTCCAGTGTGAGTGTGTCCAGTATGAGTGTGTGTGTGTGTGTCCAGTGTGTGTGTGTCCAGTGTGTGTGTGTCCAGTGTGAGTGTGTGTGTGTGTCCAGTGTGAGTGTGTCCAGTGTGTGTGTGTGTGTGTGTGTGTCTGTCCAGTGTGAGTGTGTGTGTGTGTCCAGTGTGTGTGTCCAGTGTGTGTGTGTGTCCAGTGTGTGTGTGTGTGTGTGTGTCCAGTGTGTGTGTGTGTGTCCAGTGTGTGTGTGTTTGTCCAGTGTGTGTGTGTGTGTGTGTGTGTGTGTGTGTGTGTGTGTGTGTGTGTGTGTGTGTGTGTGTGTGTGTCCAGTGTGTGTGTGTGTCCAGCGTGTGTGTGTCCAGCGTGTGTATGTGTCCTGTGTGTGTGTGTGTGTGTGACTCCAGTGTGTGTGTGTGTGTGTGTGTGTCCAGTGTGTATGTGCGTGTGTCCAGTGTGTGTGTGTTTGTCCAGTGTGTGTGTGTGTGTGTGTGTGTCCTGTGTGTGTGTGCGTGTGTGACTCCAGTGTGTGTGTGTGTGTGTGTGTGTGTCCAGTGTGTGTGTGTCCAGCGTGTGTGTGTCCAGCGTGTGTATGTGTCCTGTGTGTGTGTGCGTGTGTCCAGTGTGTGTGTGTTTGTCCAGTGTGTGTGTGTGTGTGTGTGTGTGTGTGACTCCAGTGTGTGTGTGTGTGCGTGTGTCCAGTGTGTGTGTGTTTGTCCAGTGTGTGTGTGTGTGTGTGTGTGTGTGACTCCAGTGTGTGTGTGTGTGTGTGTGTCCAGTGTGTGTGTGTCCAGCGTGTGTGTGTCCAGCGTGTGTATGTGTCCTGTGTGTGTGTGCGTGTGTCCAGTGTGTGTGTGTTTGTCCAGTGTGTGTGTGTGTGTGTGTGTGTGACTCCAGTGTGTGTGTGTGTGACTCCAGTGTGTGTGTGTGTGTGTCAGGTTATTATTTCAGGGACACTGAGTCGCCATACCAAACCCCAAACCCTGGATAGAGGGGCTCAGTGAATTTGGAGGTGAATGTGTACAGGTGGGTCAATGTGTCAGAGGAGGCTCTATAGAAGGACAGAGTGCCGGCTGGCCAGTCCAGATACACTCCTACTCTGTGGGAGCTGGAGGGGCGGACGTCTATGAGAGTGGGATTATTATTGTGCCAGGCAGCGTAACTGTTGTCAGAGCAGAACAGACTCCAGGACTTGTCATTACATCCAAGACAACAGTCAAGACCCCCTCCTCTCCTGCTGATTCCTTTATATGTCACTCCTATATCAGCCCCCCCACTCCACTCTACCTCCCAGTAACAGCGCCCAGTCAGACCCTCTCTACACAGCACCTGTTCACAGTCCTCAAATCTCTCTGGGTGATCAGGATACGGCTTCTCTCTCCTACATGTCACCTTTCTGTTCTCCTCAGACAGAGAGAGGCGTCTGTTTACTGTGTTTGGGTCCAGTGTGAGATCACAGACATCTGATGGATGAAACCAGACACAATATTAGAAATCATCATCATTCACATTAGAATGTTAACTCACTTTTCACTAATTCATTTAATGTAGATGTTTCTAGGTATCAAAAGGAGAAGTGAAGGTAACTTGAGACTTGTTGAATGATCATATGTTATACTGTATGGTAATATAAAACACACTTATTCCCATTCCCATTAATTACACACACACACACACACACACACACACACACACACACACACACACACACACACACACACACACACACACACACACACACACACACACACACACACACACACACACACACACACATTGTCAAATCAACTCTTTGTAAACTTTGGTGTCCCTGATTTCTGCTTCTGTAGAACTACAGCTGATATTTAATATGACCAAGTAAGTAATGATGGTGGTCTTTGACTTAACTTGAATTAAGACTTATTCTTAGTCATATTCTTCACAGCAGTCAACACTCACATTTTCTACGCCCAGGTTTCATTCTGTTCTCTCCTCCATGTTCCACACTGTAGCGGTAAGCAGAAGAACAGACAGTCATTGAGGGATACACCTGAACACACACACACACACAGTAACATAACTTTGTCCAAGTGGTGGTAAGAATGTTTGTCTGTATGTGTGTGTGTTTAGTTTGTGTGTCCAGTGTGTGTGGCGTGTGTGTCCTGTTTGTGTGTGTGTCCAGTGTGTGTGTGTGAGTGCAGTGTGGGTGTGTGTCCAGTGTGTGTGTGTGTGTGTGAGTGCAGTGCGTGTGTCCTATGTGTGTGTGTGTCCTGTGTGTGTGTATGTGTCCAGTGTGAGTGTGTGTGTGTGTGTGTGTGTGTGTATGTGTCCAGTGTGAGTGTGTGTGTGTGTGTGTGTGTGTGTGTGTGTGTGTGTGTGTGTGTGTGTGTGTGTGTGTGTGTGTGTGTGTGTGTGTGTGTGTGTGTGTGTGTGTGTGTGTGTGTGTGTGTGAGTCCAGTGTGTTTCACACACAAACACACAGGACACACACAAAGGACACACACACAAAGGACACACACACTGGACACACACACTGGACACACAGTCAGCATATAATTTGTCCAAGTGGTGGTCAGAATGTTTGTCTTAACTAGCCTGATAAGTCAAACATGTCTGATATGAACATTGACATAAACCCTCTACATACTTGAGTTTCTCCAGTCTGCAGTGTGGATCCTCCAGTCCAGCAGAGAGCAGTCTGACTCCTGAGTCTCCTGGGTGATTGTAGCTCAGGTCCAGCTCTCTCAGGTGTGAGGGGTTTGACCTCAGAGCTGAGACCAGAGAAGCACAGCCTTCCTCTGTGACTAGACAGCCTGACAGCCTGCAAAGAGTCAAATCATATTAAAATCACACTGATATTCTTTGGTGGTGAAAATAGTGACAGTATATTTTTTCAACATATTCAGATACATCAGAGTCCTGAAATCTGCCATATCTATTCATAAATTAATGTATCATTATTATAAATGACAAATGATCAAAGTGTTGCTTGTAGAGAGAAACATGTATAGTACAAATATTTGAGTAGACTGACCAGACCAGTTAAAAAGCAGTATCAGTCAAAAGACAGACAGTGAGGTATCAGATTTAGATTTTATTGAGTATACAGTCCACATCATATCTATTTTGACAGTGAAGCTAACATTTTAAATGTGTCTCTATACTCCAACATTTTGGATTTGAGATCAAATGTTTTTTACAAGGTGACAGTATATAATGTCACCTTTATTTGAGGATATTGTTTGTGTGTGTCCTAAGTTTATTTATTTATTTAACCTTTTTTTAAACTAGGCAAGTCAGTTAAGAACACATTCTTATTTACAGTGGCGGCCAACGCTGTGCGGCGCCCTATGGGACACCCAATCAGGACTGGATGTCATACAGCCTGGATTCAAACCAGGGTCTGTAGTGACCTTCTAGCACTGAGATGCAGTGACCGCTGCTCCACTTGGGAGTGTGTGTGTCTAGTGTGTGTATATATATATTATAATATATATGTGTGTGTGTGTGTGTGTGTGTGTGTGTGTGTGTGTGTGTGTGTGTGTGTGTGTGTGTGTGTGTGTGTGTGTGTGTGTGTGTGTGTGTGTGTGTGTGTGTGTGTGTGTTAGGGCTGGGCGGTATACCGTATTTTATGATATACCGATATTGATGCAGGGACCGGTTTGCGTCGTTACTTTACCTTCTATAACGGTATTTGAATGTTTGGTTTGTTAAATGTGATACGCCATGTGTAATGTCCATTTTTATAGTTTTCCTTACTTGAGTCATGTCGTCTCCATAACGACACTATTAGCTTGTGTTTCTTACATCAACAAACAGCTAGTTTGTCTTTTCTTAGCAAGTTGCCCTTATTCTTGTGAGATGCTAATGGTTAGCCGCTAATGCTAATAGCTAGTTAGCTAATAAATGTACTGAGTCAGAGCAAACGTAGCTAGCTAATACAGCCTGATAATACCAGTGATGGTGTAGACCTAAATCAGCATGTTGTTTGTGCAACAGTATCTTCTAAACCAAAGAGGAATATGCAGAGCAAAAACATGTTAGTTACATGAAGTAGCCAAGAGAAAACATGTTAGCTACATGAAGTAGCCAAGAGAAAACATGTTAGCTACATGAAGTAGCCAAGAGAAAACATGTTAGCTACATGAAGTAGCCAATAGAACATGCAATGTTGCCAAAGACTATTGGTCCCCTAGGAAACACTTATCAACACTTTAGTCCCTACCCTGTTACAATAACTCCTCCTGGCATTTTAATTCCTTGTCATCTCAAACACTGTATTCAAAGTGCCCATTATTATATTATAGTTATTATATATAGTATATATATATATATATATATATATATATATATATATATTAGTTATATTCTAACTAGAGAATTAGAATAGTCATTCTATTTCCATGATTCCAAAAGTTTTGCTCCAATTCGCAAGTCAAATCGCAATTGCAATATTTGTTTAAAAATAAGTCCTAGATTATTTGTCCATATCGTGCAGCCCTACGTGGCAGTGTGGAAAATATCTCAATTGAGCAGTGGTGTAAATTACTTTTTAAAAAATACTTTCAACTACTACTTACTTTACTGTTTTTATTTTGACAACTTTTACTTTTAATTCACTACATTCCTAAAGAAAATACTGACTTTTTACTCCATCCATTTCACTGACACCCAAAAGTACTCGTTACATTTTGAATGCTTAGCAGGACAGACAATGGTCCAATTCACACACTTATCAAGAGAACATCCCTGGTCATCCCTACTGCCTCTGATCTGGCGGACTCACTAAACAGAGAACATCCCTGGTCATCCCTACTGCCTCTGATCTGGCGGACTCACTAAACAGAGAACATCCCTGGTCATCCCTACTGCCTCTTATCTGGCAGACTCACTCAACACAAATGCTTTGTTTTTAAATTATGTCTGAGTGTTGGAGTGTGACCCTGGCTATCCATAAATTAAAATAACAAGAAAATTGTCCTGTCTGGTTTGATTAATATAAGGAATTTTAAATTATATATACTTTTATTTTTGATACTAAAGTACATTTTATCAATTACTTTAAAAAAATATATAATATATATAGATTTTTTAAATGTAACCTATATTTAAGTAGGCAAGTCAGATAAGATCCCACCCTGGGATCACTCACTACTCATAAAGCAAATGTACAACTTTTATTATTCAAAAACTAAAAATACCATCCACTTTTTTTATTTTAAATACTGTGATATTTTGGCATTATCGCCCAGCCCTAGTGTGTGTGTGTGTGTGTTAATTGAGTGATACATGCACACACACACACAGGACAAACTGGACACACACACAGGGCATACACAGACACACACACAAAGGACACACACACACACACTGGACACACACACACACACACTGGAGACACACACGCAATGGACAACACACACACAGTTCAAAATGCTGGAGCATAGCACCAAATTTAAAACTTTAAGCTTCACTGTCCAAACACATATGGTGTGGACTTATGTGTGCCTGGTAAACACATGTGGATCTGGTGAACAGTTATCACTTGTTGACCAACTACAGGAATACTGACCTCAGAGTCTCCAGTTTACAGTGGGGATTCCCCAGTCCAGCAGAGAGCAGCTTCACTCCTGAATCCTTCAGGTCATTGTTACTCAGATCCAGCTCTCTCAGGTGTGAGGGGTTAGACCTCAGAGCTGAGACCAGAGAAGCACAGCCTTCCTCTGTGACTCCACAGCCTGACAGCCTGACAAAGAGATCATCATGACTTCACAAATACACTGTTAATTTAACACCAGTAGTGTAGAAGGACAATGGCAGATGCATTTGGTTTATTCTCTCAAACAACATATAGATTCATCTTCCGTCTCCTAGAATTGTATGGTCATAATTTATACTAATGTGAACATTAATGCATTTATTCAATATGTTTTTAAAAATAATATTATATACATATTATAATACATATTTTTCTCTAAACGTAATATTGCTTCCTGATGATTAGTTCTTATATGTCATTTGATGTACTCACAGAACAGCTCTGGAGGCTTTGACCACTGGCAGCAGCCTCAGAAGACCTTCCTCTGATCTGGAATATTTCTTCAGGTCAAACACATCCAGCTCCTTTTCTGAAGTCAGCAACACAAAGACCAGAGCTGACCACTGTGCAGGTGACAGGTTGGGTTTTGAGAGACTTCCTGATCTCAGGTAGCTTTGGATCTCCTCCACTAGAGAATGGTCATTCAGTTCATTCAGACAGTGGAACAGATTGATGCTCCTCTCTGGAGAGGGATTCTTCCTGATCTTCTTCTTGATGTACTTGACTGTTTCTGCATGGCTCTGTGAGCTGCTTCTTGTCTTTGTCAGTAGACCTTGTAAGTGCTTCTGATTGGACTCCAGTGAGAGGCCCAGAAGGAAGCGGAGGAAAAGGTCCAGGTTTCCCGTCTCACTTTGTAAGGCTTTATCCACAGCACTCTTGAAGAAAGTAACTTTACGCCTTTGTTTGATCCTCACAGAAAGGTTCCAGGGCGTTGATTGCGGTTCATCCAGTAGATTCTCATTGTTGTTGATGAATGAGAGGAACACATATACAGCAGCCAGAAACTCCTGAATGCTCAGATGAACAAAGCAGTACACCTTGTCCTGGTACAGCCCACATTCCTCTTTAAAGAGCTGTGTGCACAATCCTGAGTACACTGAGGCTTCATTGACATCAATGCCAGCCTCTTTCAGGTCTTCTTCATAGAAAATTAGATTGCCCTTCACAAGCTGTTGAAAAGCCAGTTTTCCCAGTGACAGAATGCTCTCTTTATTCCAGTGTGGACCTGTCTCTTCTTTCCCAAGATACTTTTCATTATTCTGTTTGGTATGAAACACCACAAGGCATGTGTACATCTCAGTCAGAGTCTTGGGCATCTCTTCTCTCTCATGTTTCAGCATGTGTTCAAGGACTGTTGCAGAAATCCAACAGAAGACTGGAATGTGGCACATGATGTGGAGGCTCCTTGATGTCTTTATGTGTGAGATGATTCTGCTGGCCAGGTCCTCATCACTGAATCTCTTCCTGAAGTACTCCTCCTTCTGTGTGTCATTGAACCCTCGTACCTCTGTCACCTGGTCAACACAACATGAAGGGATCTTATTGGCTGCTGCAGGTCGGGTAGTTATCCAGAGGAGAGCAGAGGGAAGCAGATTTCCCTTGATGAGATTTGTCAGCAGAACATCCACTGAGGTTGACTCTGTGACGTCACAACATATCTTGTTCTTCTGGAAGTCTAGGGGCAGTCGGCACTCATCCAGACCATCAAAGATGAACAGAACTTTGTACTTGTTGTAGATGGAGATCCCTGATTCTTTGGTTTCCATTGAGAAGTGATTGAGAAGTTTAATGAAAGTGTGTTTGTCCTCTTTTATCAAATTCAGCTCCCGGAAAGGGAATGAAAATACAAATTGGACATCCTGATTTGCTTTTCCTTCAGCCCAGTCCAGAATGAACTTCTGCACAGAGACTGTTTTTCCAATGCCAGCGACTCCCTTTGTCAGCACAGTTCTTATAAGTTTGTCTTGTCCAGTTAAGGTTTTGAAGATGTCGTTACATTTGATTGCAGTCTCTGGTCTTGCTTGTTTCCTGGTTGTTGTCTCAATCTGTCTCAGCTCATGTTCATTATTGACCTCTCCTGTTCCACCCTCTGTGATGTAGAGTTCTGTGTAGATCTTATTGAGAAGTGTTGGGTTTCCTTGTTCAGCGATCCCCTCAAATACACATTGAAACTTCTTCTTTAGATTAGATTTGAGTTCACGTTGGCAAATCACAGCAAGCTCATCTGAATGAAGAAAAAACACAGAGGATTTTTATATTATTTTAATGCCTACAGTAATGTAGGACTGTTATAAAGTTTTAAATTATAATAATGTATTCTCTTAAAACCTCTTGAAGCTAGGGGGCACTATTTAAAAAATAAAATAAAAATAACGTTCCCAAAGTAAACGGCCTATTTCTCAGGCCCAGATGCTAGAATATGCATATAATTGACAGATTATGATAGAAAACACTCTAAAGTTTTAATATTTACTGTGAGTATAACAGAACTGATTTTGCAGGTGAAAACCTGAGGAAATCCAACCCGGAAGTGCCTCTTATTTTGAAAAATCCCTGTTCAATTGCCTGCCTTTCCTCCATTTAAAGGGATATCAACCAGATTCCTTTTCCAATGGCTTCTACAGTGTGTGAACAGTCTTTAGACATAGTTTCAAGCTTTTATTCTGAAAAATGAGCGAGATTTTTCACATCGCGCCAGATGTCCTTCGATTAGTTCAGGCGCGCCACAGTGGTAGCTCGACATTTTCTTTCTCTCTTGTATTGAATAGTTTACCGTCCGGTTGAAATATGATCGATTATGTATGTTAAAAACAACCTGAGGATTGATTATCAAAAAACGTTTGACATGTTTCTACAAACTTTACGGATACTATTTGGAATTTTCGTCTGCCCTTCATGACCTGCACGAGCCTGTTGATTACTGAACATAACGCACCAACCAAATGGAGGTTTTTGGATATAAAAATAATCTATATCGAACAAAAGCAACATTTATTGTGTAACTGGGAGTCTCGTGAGTGCAGACATCCGAAGATCATCAAAGGTAAGCGATTAATTGTTTTGCTTTTCTGACTTTCGTGACCAAACTACTTTGCTGCTAGCTGTTCATAATGTTTTGTCTACTGATCGATAAACTCACACAAACGCTTGGATTGCTTTCGCTGTAAAGCATATTTTCAAAATCTGACACGACAGGTGGATTAACAACAAGCTAAGGTGTGTTTTGGTATATTGCACTTGTGACTTCATGAAATTAAAAAAATGTAGTAATTCTTTTTGAATTCGGCACTCTGCAATTCAGCGGATGTTTACGAAAATGATCCCGCTAAAGGGATCTGTGCGCCAAGAGGTTTTAACTGACTGTATAAATGTGTAAATATTTTCATAATGCATTACAGACTGGTGTGACTAATTATATTATTATTGGTATTATTGATGGTATTATTAATGTTGTCTCTCTCTCTCTCAATGAATCGACACAACACATCCCTGCCGCTACTTGATGAGGTAAATAGGTGTTGTTTTGAGAATATGAAATATACTTTTTCATGTCACTGAGGGAGTACTGAGGTTTAGAGGGTCTACACCAGAAGTTAATGGTTATAGGAGGAAGGCATATAGTGGAGGGTCTACACCAGAAGTTAAGGGTTATAGGAGGAAGGTATATAGTGGAGGGTCTACACCAGAAGTTAATGGTTATAGGAGGAAGGCATATAGTGTGTGCAATTAAGCTTGGAATGTGTTGCGTGCAGAGAAGTGATTACATGTGGCAGGGGAGAGAGCCATGTATTAGTGATGTAGGGGGGTTGAGGTCAGGTCAGGAGGAAGGTATACGGTGGAGGGTCTACACCAGAAGTTAATGGTTATAGGAGGAAGGTATATAGTGGAGGGTCTACACCAGAAGTTAATGGTTATAGGAGAAAGGTATATAGTGGAGGGTCCACACCAGGTGGGATGAAGTGAGGAAGAACAGATATCACTAAGGTTCTGTCTAGCAACATAGATACATTGGCTGTTCGGTTGGGGAGGAGGAGACTCAGCCGAGGAGAAAGGGTTAAATATCAGTGCTTGTGTCAAATGTTTTGTTGTCTGAATTACAGCTGTAAAGACCATTTGGGAAGAAGTAAACTTGGTTAAGCTTCTCTAGTGTACGTGAGTTATTTACTCTGAAAAACTAGAACCAAACAGTGTTAAGGCTGCTACAATATCATTGAGGTACACAGCTACTTTAGCTGTACTTTAGCTACAGCTTTTTAAATGTTATAAAACAGCATTCAACATGAGGCAGACAGATCTTACATTTCTCCAGTGTGTCAGCAAGCTCCTTCTGGTTCATTTTCCTCAGGACGTGCAGTGTGATCTTCAGAGCCCCCTCTCTGGCACTGCTCTCCTGCTTCTCATCTTCAGCATCCACCACTTCCTTATCCTGCTTCTGACTCTCAAAGCCTTCTGGGAGTTCTGGACTAAGAATCCTCTTGAACATCTTCAGCTCGTTCTTCACAAATGTCATTATTTTCTCTTCAAGCAACTGAAATTTAAAAAAATAAATAAGTTAAGCAAGAGAAGAAATGCTTTCTCATTAACATATTAATGAATGATTGACAGATCAACTTTACTTGAGGTAAACAAAAACAAATGTACATAACAGGACCACATACACTGAATATGGAGTCCAGGTCTGTTTGATGACTCTGGGAAGACTGACCACTGAGAATCTCTGACTCTGATCTCTCCTGTTGGTTTCTGTGGACAAAACATGAGATTACATCTCCTCATCCAGGGAGTGACAACTCACACACACACACACACACACACACACACACACACACACACACACACACACACACACACACACACACACACACACACACACACACACACACACACACACACACACACACACACGGACACGGAGAAATGTTGTGTTTGTTTAATATTGTTTTAGGACTATGAAAATGGACAAAATGATTAGCCTATGGATTATGAAAACAACCAAAATAAATGGGAAAATGGGAGAGAAATGACTAGAGACAGTGTTGTTTAACTCACTGACCATGACCCATGAGTTCTTCTTACCTTTGTTCAGTAGAAAAGTCTCCCTCTCTAAACTGTATAGGACGATACATAGACCGGTCACTCTTCATGGACACACAGCTGGGTACAGGGGAGGCTGATCTCTCCTGCATGATTGGGCTTCAACACAACAGAGACAAACATTACATCTCTCATCTACTCTGAGCTCAGATGGGGAAACAGAAGAAGAGTTTCATTCCTAAATAAGTTTTGTTATGTTAAGTTATGTTCATGTTTTTTTGCTAAATGAGGAGATGGCACGTGGGTGCAGCATTACTGAGATTAGAATGTTGTCATATGTGTACCGACACCGGGCTTGCAGCCATAAAAGGTTAATAGGAATAAGTGTGTTTTATATTACCATACAGTATAACATATGATCATTCAACAAGTCTCAAGTTACCTTAACTTCTCCTTTTGATACCTAGAAACATCTACATTAAATGAATTAGTGAAAAGTGAGTTGACATTCTAATGTGAATGATGATGATTTCTAATATTGTGTCTGGTTTCATCCATCAGATGTCTGTGATCTCACACTGGACCCAAACACAGTAAACAGACTCCTCTCTCTGTCTGAGGAGAACAGAAAGGTGACATGGAGGACAGAGGAGCAGCCGTATCCTGATCACCCAGAGAGATTTGAGGACTGGGGACAGGTGCTGTGTAGAGAGGGTCTGACTGGGCGCTGTTACTGGGAGGTAGAGTGGAGTGGGAGATGGGTTGATATAGGAGTGACATATAAACTGGAAAATGGGAGAGGAGAAATGACTAGAGACAGTGTTGTTTAACTCACTGACCATGACCCATGAGTTCTTCTTACCTTTGTTCAGTAGAAAAGTCTCCCTCTCTAAAGTGTATAGGATGTTTCATAGACCAGTCACTCTTCATGGACACACAGCTGGGTACAGGGGAGGCTGGTCTCTCCTGCTTGATTGGGCTTCAACACAACAGAGACAAACATTACATCTCTCATCTACTCTGAGCTCAGATGGGAAAACATAAGAAGACTTTCATTCTAAAACGCTATGTATCAATTTTCAGAAAAGTTGGTGAATTCAATTTTATAGCTTAAAGAAATGATAAAATAAATTGTGTTTTTTCACTATCTAATCATGACATGGGGTTGTTCAATGACAGACATTACTTTCTTTATATTCTATCACTTGATGGTTTCATTGTTAGGGAGTCAAATGTTTTTTCTTTGCTAAACGCTAAATATCTCCCTCACTCTCAAATGTGACCGACCGGCTCAATTTGGTAATTAACTAAATTAAATACTGTTTTTATGACCATGTTTTGAAATTATTCTTCATTAAAATATGGAACCTGCGTTCCATTGCTTTTCTAAAGACAAAGGAATTGTCCGGTTGGAACATTTTGACGATTTATGTTAAAAACATCCTAAAGATTGAGTCTATACATTGTTTGACATGTTTCTACAAACTGTAATATAACTTTTTTGGACTTTTTGTCTGAACTTTCGTCTGCCCGCGCCTTGTGAGTTTGGATTTGTGAACTAAACGCGCTAACAAAAGGAGGTATTTGGATATAAATTATGGATTTTATAGAACAAAACAAACATTTATTGTCAAACTGGGATTCCATTTTTGGATATAGATATGAACTTTATTGAACAAAACATACATGTATTGTACAACATGAAGTCCTATGACTGCCATCTGATGAAGATCATCAAAGGTTAGTGAATAATTTTTTCTCTATTTCTGCTTTTTGTGACTCCTGTCTTTGGCTGGAAAATGGCTGTATGTTTTTTTTTGTGTGACTAGGTGCTAACCTAACATAATCATATGGTGTGCTTTCGCTGTTAAGCCTTTTTGAAATCGGACAAGATGGGTAGATTAACAATAAGTCAAGCTTTAATTTGGTGTATTGAACTTGTGAATGTATGAAAGTTAAATATTTCTAAAATATCTTTTTGAATTTCGCGCTCTGCCTTTTCAGCGGATGTTGTCGAGGGGTTCTGCTAGCCCTAACAAGTTAAACACTAAAGTTACCGTCCATCTAGTGAAGAGAGGAGAACCGGACAGAGGTATCCAGCATCCGTCAACGAGAGAGGGAGAAGCCCTCCGCGGGATTTAACAGGTGGAAGAAACAACTGGAGAACTCCATCGTTCCACAAGAAATGCAGGCAGCCGGTGATGATGTAGTGGTAGCTCGGTTAACTAGGATGCTGCTGGTAGAGTAGCTAGCTAGCTTACCTAGCTGTACCGACTAGCTTGGCTAGCTAGCAGGTCGTTCGTCTGAACAATAAACTTCGGTGTCTCAACACTGTAGCGATCTCCATCGTTATTCCCCAAGATCGCCTCAGCCCACTCTGCGCGATTACTTCATAGCTAGGCAAATAAGGTAATATTATGAAACTGGGCTCCATGGCAGATGCAAGGAACTAGTTTTCATCAGAAAAAAACGTTGTTAAAAATGGAATGTGTCCAGTCTACTTGAGGCGCCCCAAAAATAATATTAAAAAGTTTGGTCCTTGGACACAGAGGGGTTAAACACTAAAGTTACCGTCCATCTAGTGAAGAGAGGAGAACCAGACAGTAAACGATAACTAACAAACATTTGTATATTGTATGTATACTTCTTTTAGTGCCCAAAAACCTAATACTTCAAGGTCAACTGTAATATGAATACCAATGTAAAGCACAATTTCGCCACTTTCCAGCTAAATCAACGAGGAGACCTTCAGGCTGCCCGTCTCTGCATGAATGAAGAAGGCAATGAGCTCCGTCGGGTCTTTTTAAAAATGGCGGGTAGGACACCTCATAAGCTGTTCTAACCAGTTAAGAGGTACCAGCAGGTATCTGGATAATAGCCTCATGAGCTGTCCTAACCAGTTAAGAGGTACCAGCAGGTGTCTGGATAATAACCTCATGAGCTGTCCTAACCAGTTAAGAGGTACCAGCAGGTATAATAGCCTCATGAGCTGTCCTAACCAGTTAAGAGGTACCAGCAGGTATAATAGCCTCATGAGCTGTCCTAACCAGTTAAGAGGTACCAGCAGGTATCTGGATAATAGCCTCATGAGCTGTCCTAACCAGTTAAGAGGTACCAGCAGGTATCTGGATAATAGCCCCATGAGCTGTCCTAACCAGTTAAGAGGTACCAGCAGGTATAATAGCCTCATGAGCTGTCCTAACCAGTTAAGAGGTACCAGCAGGTATAATAGCCTCATGAGCTGTCCTAACCAGTTAAGAGGTACCAGCAGGTATCTGGATAATAGCCTCATGAGCTGTCCTAACCAGTTAAGAGGTACCAGCAGGTATCTGGATAATAGCCTCATGAGCTGTCCTAACCAGTTAAGAGGTACCAGCAGGTATAATAACCTCATGAGCTGTCCTAACCAGTTAAGAGGTACCAGCAGGTATCTGGATAATAACCTCATGAGCTGTCCTAACCAGTTAAGAGGTACCAGCAGGTGTCTGGATAATAGCCTCGTGAGCTGTCCTAACCAGTTAAGAGGTACCAGCAGGTATAATAGCCTCATGAGCTGTCCTAACCAGTTAAGAGGTACCAGCAGGTATCTGGATAATAGCCTCATGAGCTGTCCTAACCAGTTAAGAGGTACCAGCAGGTATAATAACCTCATGAGCTGTCCTAACCAGTTAAGAGGTACCAGCAGGTGTCTGGATAATAGCCTCGTGAGCTGTCCTAACCAGTTAAGAGGTACCAGCAGGTATAATAGCCTCATGAGCTGTCCTAACCAGTTAAGAGGTACCAGCAGGTATCTGGATAATAGCCTCATGAGCTGTCCTAACCAGTTAAGAGGTACCAGCAGGTATCTGGATAATAGCCCCATGAGCTGTCCTAACCAGTTAAGAGGTACCAGCAGGTATAATAGCCTCATGAGCTGTCCTAACCAGTTAAGAGGTACCAGCAGGTATAATAGCCTCATGAGCTGTCCTAACCAGTTAAGAGGTACCAGCAGGTATCTGGATAATAGCCTCATGAGCTGTCCTAACCAGTTAAGAGGTACCAGCAGGTATAATAACCTCATGAGCTGTCCTAACCAGTTAAGAGGTACCAGCAGGTATCTGGATAATAGCCTCATGAGCTGTCCTAACCAGTTAAGAGGTACCAGCAGGTATCTGGATAATAGCCTCATGAGCTGTCCTAACCAGTTAAGAGGTACCAGCAGGTATCTGGATAATAGCCCCATGAGCTGTCCTAACCAGTTAAGAGGTACCAGCAGGTATAATAACCTCATGTGCTGTCCTAACCAGTTAAGAGGTACCACCAGGTATAATAACCTCATCAGCTGTCCTAACCAGTTAAGAGGTACCAGCAGATATCTTGATATTAGAACATGCAGCCAATCAGTGGTTCCTGCTTTGGAACAGTGGCAACCTGTTATTCAGGTGCAGAGACCCACCTGTTATTCAGGTACAGAGACCCACCTGTTATTCAGGTACAGAGACCCACCTGTTATTCAGGTACAGAGACCCACCTGTTATTCAGGTAGAGAGCCCCACCTGTTATTCAGGTACAGAGACCCACCTGTTATTCAGGTACAGAGACCCACCTGTTATTCAGGTGCAGAGACCCACCTGTTATTCAGGTACAGAGACCCACCTGTTATTCAGGTACAGAGACCCACCTGTTATTCAGGTACAGAGACCCACCTGTTTTTCAGGTAGAGAGCCCCACCTGTTATTCAGGTACAGAGACCCACCTGTTATTCAGGTACAGAGACCCACCTGTTATTCAGGTGCAGAGACCCACCTGTTATTCAGGTGCAGAGACCCACCTGTTATTCAGGTACAGAGACCCACCTGTTATTCAGGTGCAGAGACCCACCTGTTATTCAGGTGCAGAGACCCACCTGTTATTCAGGTACAGAGACCCACCTGTTATTCAGGTACAGAGACCCACCTGTTATTCAGGTACAGAGACCCACCTGTTATTCAGGTACAGAGACCCACCTGTTATTCAGGTACAGAGACCCACCTGTTATTCAGGTACAGAGACCCACCTGTTATTCAGGTACAGAGACCCACCTATTATCCTGTTATTCAGGTGCAGAGACCCACCTGTTATTCAGGTGCAGAGCCCCACCTGTTATTCAGTCAAAAAATAAATAATAAATAAATAGTTGCGTCATGATTGGCTAAGTGTTCTGTCACTCATGGAGACACTACGTCACCACTAAATCTACAGGGAGAGCTCTAAAATTCAAGCCCGTTGGGTGCTGCCATGGAGTTACATTAGAAGTGTCCATCCAAAAGGCTCAAGGTCATTGGCCACAGATAAAATGAACATCACGTTATATCTACAGTAGCTTTGATTGGACTGATCATATCAACATCCTACTTTCAAAACCCTAGTTAGCAGGCTAGCAGTCATCATCATGAATCAGGTCAACAATCTACTGGCAAATCCTCTTCAATCCTTGTCAAATGAAGAGAAATTATAGATAGAACGTATCAGTGCTTATCGGCCATTGGACATAAACATTATACAACAAGTCGGAAATCGCAAATTCAACAACGAGTTGGTTTGGAGGGAATCAGTGCGTAACTGCAAGCGTTGCAAAACAAATCACTAGCCTGCTATTCAGTGGAGAGGGTGTCCAAGTCTTTTCCAAGCTTAAGGATAAGCATTCACCTGCAACACCATGGACCAGAAAAGGTTGAATACATTGGCCATGCTGTGACTTCTGCTGAGTTCAAAACAACTGTAAACGTGGAAATCTCAGACTTCAGTGTGTTCAAGACAACTGGGAACTCGGAAAAAAACTAGCTCCGACTGAGAAAATACGTCTTGAATGGTCATCCAACTCTAAATTCCAAGTCGGGAACTCTGGCCTTTTTCTAGAGCTCCGACCTGAAGATCAATGACGTCAATTTTCCAACTTTGCTTTTTTTCAGAGTTCCAAGTTGTCTTGAAAGCACAATTAATCCAGAGAATGCCAGACTTTGATGACAAAGTTTGATGACAAAATGTCCCCACAAGAACCGCCGCGCCCACCCCACCCTACACAGCCCTTATTTTAAGTGTTTCTACAATTCCCAATGGGAAAAATGTATGGTGGAAAAACTATTGGAACAATTTTTATGGGTACTATAACACCTCCACTGTGGGGCTTTATAAAACTATTGGAACCATTTCCCTGTTTGACCGCTAGGTGTTATGGGTATTATGACACCTCCACTGTGGGGCTCTATAGAACTATTGGAACCATTTCCCTGTTTGACCGCTAGGTGTTATGGGTATTATGACACCTCCACTGTGGGGCTCTATAAAACTATTGGAACCATTTCCCTGTTTGGCCGCTAGGTGTTATGGGTACTATGACACCTCCACTGTGGGGCTCTATAAAACTATTGGAACCATTTCCCTGTTTGACCACTAGGTGTTATGGGTATAATGACACCTCCACTGTGGGGCTCTATAAAACTATTGGAACCATTTCCCTGTTTGACCGCCAGGTGTTATGGGTACTATGACACCTCCACTGTGGGGCTCTATAAAACTATTGGAACCATTTCCCTGTTTGACCGCTAGGTGTTATGGGTAATATGACACCTTCACTGTGGGGCTCTATAAAACTATTGGAACCATTTCCCAGTTTGACCGCTAGGTGTTATGGGTATTATGACACCTCCACTGTGGGGGCTCTATAAAACTATTGGAACCATTTCCCTGTTTGACCGCTAGGTGTTATGGGTATTATAACACCTCCAAGGTGGGGCTCTATAAAAATATTGGAACCATTTCCCTGTTTGACCGCTAGGTGTTATGGGTATTATAACACCTCCAAGGTGGGGCTCTATAAAACTATTGGAACCATTTCCTTGTTTGACCGCTAGGTGTTATGGGTATTATGACACCTCCACTGTGGGGATCTACAGCGCAAATGAAACGGGAGAATCTAGAGAATGTAACAATATTAGTTTCATCTTGCTGTGATGTAACAATATTCACTGTGATGTAACAATATTCTCTGTGATGTAACAATATTCTCTGTGATGTAACAATATTCGCTGTGATGTTCAGCCCCCAAAATGAAAAAAATACTAAATAATTTGATAGAATTTAACTAAGACCACTTTCTCTTGGTCACAGACGGACAACATCACTTTGTGTTTACAGCTGAAGATGTAATGAGTCTGCAGACATTTGAATGGTGTCTCTGCGCCGCTCAGTTGATGTTTAGGGGAAAATATCATACACTAAAATCTATGAATCTTAGAAAAGTAATATTTTACACATGAAGGTACCCAGAAGCCTTCATTTCTGATGAAAAAACACAAATGTGAAAAAATTATGGATATAGCGTTTTGGATATAAACTCTTCATAAATTCTTAAACAAAATTGTAATCTCACCTCTTAGCTTTGGTGTCATGTTCCCCAGAGAGACACCTTTTAGAGGCAGGTCCCTCCTCTCTCTCCCCAGAGAGACTCATTTTAGAGGCAGGGTCCCCCTCCTCTCTCTCCCCAGAGAGACTCATTTTAGAGGCAGGTCCCTCCTCTCTCTCCCCAGAGAGACTCATTTTAGAGGCAGGGCCCCCCTCCTCTCTCTCCCCAGAGAGACTCATTTTAGAGGCAGGGCCCCCCTCCTCTCTCTCCCCAGAGAGACTCATTTTCGAGGAATGACCCCTAAACAGAGATCCAACATGTCATTGAACTATAGTACATAAAAAAATATACAAATTGTAAAATATCCACAATATACGAATATATGAACAATATGTTTTTTAATTGTATTGCCTACGCCCAGTTAGCGCCATTTAGTATGATTGAACTGTCACGTAGCTGTCCCAGGTGAAATGGACTGTTAGATCTGAGTGTTTTACTGTCATTCACTATACTAGAATTACACCATACATTTCATTTCTTTCACACTTTACAATATTCCCTGGGAAAAATCTTACCTTGTAGTCTGAATTCACAACCAGAACATGTCAAGTAAATTAAATATTTTCTGTTCTGCTGAGAGAGCACCTTCCTGATGACAAGTGGCTCTGTATCTACAACATTCTACCAACATCCTACATGAATAATCCCTGGTAGGATCCTTACTACTATCCCAACTTCAACATTCTACCAACATCCTACATGAATAATCCCTGGTGGGATCCTGACTACTATCCCAACTTCAACATTCTACCAACATCCTACATGAATAATCCCTGGTAGGATCCTGACTACTATCCCAACTTCAACATTCTACCAACATCCTACATGAATAATCCCTGGTAGGATCCTTACTACTATCCCAACTTCAACATTCTACCAACATCCTACATGAATAATCCCTGGTAGGATCCTGACTACTATCCCAACTTCAACATTCTACCAACATCCTACATGAATAATCCCTGGTAGGATCCTTACTACTATCCCAACTTCAACATTCTACCAACATCATACATGAATAATCCCTGGTAGTATCCTTACTACTATCCCAACTTCAACATTCTACCAACATCCTACATGAATAACCCCTGGTAGTATCCTTACTACTATCCCAACTTCAACATTCTACCAAAATCCTACATGAATAATCCCTGGTAAAATCCTTACTACTATCCCAACTTCAACATTCTACCAACATCATACATGAATAATCCCTGGTAGGATCCTTACTACTATCCCAACTTCAACATTCTACCAACATCCTACATGAATAATCCCTGGTAGGATCCTTACTACTATCCCAACTTCAACATTCTACCAACATCCTACATGAATAATCCCTGGTAGGATCCTTACTACTATCCCAATTTCAACATTCTACCAACATCCTACATGAATAATGCCTGGTACACACGTAAAAACGCTTACACACACACACACACACACACACACACACACACACACACACACACACACACATACACACACACCTCTAGCTCAGTCTAGCCATCTCTGGTCACTGTCAGCAGCTAGTTAATGAGAAGGGGACTAAAATCAATGCACACACCATGGGAGGAATTCCTGATTACCTACCCCTCCTGTTTGTGTGTCTGTCTGTCTGTGTGTGTGTGTCTGTGTGTGTCTATGTGTCTGTGTCTGTCTGTGTGTGTGTGTGTGTGTGTGTGTGTGTGTGTGTGTGTGTGTGTGTGTGTGTGTCCTTTATCTTCCTCAGTGGGGAAAGAGAGAAATAAAGAAGTAAATTTAAAGACAAACGTCGTCCTGAATAATTACTGCTGACTAATCTCTCCCTCTCTCTTTGCTCCCTCTGTTCTGACTCTCTCCCTCTCTCTCTCTTTCCCTCTGTTCTGACTCTCTACCCTCCCTCTCTCTCTCTTTCTCTCTGTTCTGACTCTCTACCCTCCCTCTCTCTCTCTTTCCCTCTGTTCTGACTCTCTCCCTCCCCCTCTCTCTCTTTCCCTCTGTTCTGACTCTCTACCCTCCCTCTCTCTCTCTTTCCCTCTGTTCTGACTCTCTACCCTCCCCCTCTCTCTCTTTCCCTCTGTTCTGACACTCTACCCTCCCTCTCTCTCTCTTTCCCTCTGTTCTGACTCTCTACCCTCTCTCTCTTTCCCTCTGTTCTGACACTCTACCCTCCCTCTCTCTCTCTTTCCCTCTGTTCTGACTCTCTACCCTCCCTCTCTTTCCCTCTGTTCTGACTCTCTACCCTCCCTCTCTCTCTCTTTCCCTCTGTTCTCTCTCTACCCTCCCTCTCTCTCTTTCCCTCTGTTCTGACTCTCTACCCTCCCTCTCTCTCTCTTTCCCTCTGTTCTGACTCTCTACCCTCCCTCTCTCTCTTTCCCTCTGTTCTGACTCTCTACCCTCCCTCTCTCTCTTTCCCTCTGTTCTGACTCTCTACCCTCCCTCTCTCTTTCCCTCTGTTCTGACTCTCTCCCCTACCTCTCTCTCTTTCCCTCTGTTCAGACTCTCTACCCTCCCTCTCTCTCTCTTTCCCTCTGTTCTGACTCTCTACCCTCCCTCTCTCTCTCTTTCCCTCTGTTCTGACTCTCTACCCTCTCTCTCTCTTTCCCTCTGTTCTGACTCTCTACCCTCCCTCTCTCTCTCTTTCCCTCTGTTCTGACTCTCTCCCCTCCCTCTCTCTCTCTTTCCCTCTGTTCTGACTCTCTACCCTCTCTCTCTCTCTCTTTCCCTCTGTTCTGACTCTCTACCCTCCCTCTCTCTCTCTTTCCCTCTGTTCTGACTCTCTACCCTCCCTCTCTTTCCCTCTGTTCTGACTCTCTACCCTCCCCCTCTCTCTCTTTCCCTCTGTTCTGACTCTCTACCCTCCCTCTCTCTCTTTCCCTCTGTTCTGACTCTCTCCCCTCCCTCTCTCTCTTTCCCTCTGTACTGACTCTCTACCCTCCCTCTCTCTTTCCCTCTGTTCTGACTCTCTCCCCCCTCTCTCTCTCTTTCCCTCTGTTCTGACTCTCTACCCTCCCTCTCTCTCTTTCCCTCTGTACTGACTCTCTACCCTCCCTCTCTCTTTCCCTCTGTTCTGACTCTCTCCCCCTCTCTCTCTCTTTCCCTCTGTTCTGACTCTCTCCCCCCTCTCTCTCTTTCCCTCTGTTCTGACTCTCTACCCTTCCTCTATCTCTCTTTCCCTCTGTTCTGACTCGCTACCCTCCCTCTCTCTCTCTTTCCCTCTGTTCTGACTCTCTACCCCCTCTCTTTCTCTCTCTCTCTCTCTCCCCCTCAGGGCTCCAGATCCTCTATCTGTTCTGACTCTCTACCCTCCCAGTATAGTATACACAGACTGGACAACAGGACAATGATCCTAAGCCCGGACTTGAACCCGATCGAACATCTCTGGAGAGACCTGAAAATAGCTGTGCAGCGACGCTCCCCAACCAACCTGACAGAGTTTGAGAGGATCTGCAGAGAAGAATGGGAGAAACTCCCCAAATACAGGTGTGCCAAGCTTGTAGCGTCATACCCAAGAAGACTCGAGGCTGTAATCGCTGCCAAAGGTGCTTCAACAAAGTACTGAGTAAAGGGTTTGAATACTTATGTAAATGTTGTGTTTACTTATGTAAATGTGATATATTTTTTTTAAATATACATTTGCACACATAAAATAAACAGTTTTTGCTTTGTAATTCTGGGTTATTGTGTGTAGATTGATGAGGGAAAAAAACTATTTAATCCATTTTAGAATAAGGCTGTAACGTGACAAAATGTGGAAAAAGTCAAGGGGTCTGAATACTTTCTGAATGCACTGTATATCAGTATATTAGACTCTCTCTCTCTCTGCAGTGATGTTGTTTTCATCACTTCTGGTTTAACACTGACATCAAGTGGTGATTGTCCAAACTGCACCACTGTTAAGATATAAAAAGCGAGAGAGACTGGGGAGAGAGAGATGCAGAGAGGGTGAGAGCAGAGAGCAGGCTGAAAGAGCAGGGAGAGCAGAGAGCAGGCTGAGAGCGCAGAGAGAAGAGAGCAGGCTGAGAGAGCAGGGAGAGCAGAGAGCAGGCTGAGAGCGCAGAGAGAAGAGAGCAGGCTGAGAGAGCAGAGAGCATTAGAGACGAGAGAGCAGAGAGCATTAGAGAGAGAGGAGAGACCGGAGAGCAGGCTGAGAGCAGAGAGAGCAGAGAAAAGAGAGAGAGCAGCAGAGAGAGCAGAGAGAGAAGAGAGCAGAGAGAGAGAGCAGAGAACAGAGAGAAGAGAGAGAGCAGAGAGGGCAGAGAGAGAGCAGAAATAGAGATGGCGAGAGCAGAAAAGAGAAAGAGCAGCAGAGAGAGAGAGAGAGAGCAGAGAGAGAAGAGAGCAGAGAGAGTGCAGAGAACAGAGAGAAGAGAGAGAGCAGAGAGAAGAGAGCAGAGAGGGCAGAGAGAGAGCAGAGAATGAGAGCAGAGAGAGAGAGAGCAGAGAACAGAGAGAGCAGAGAGAGAGAGCAAAGTGAGCAGAGTGAGGGAGAGAGCAGAGAGATATAGCAGAGAGCAGGCTGAGATCAGAAAGAGCAGAGAGCGAGCAGAAAGCAGGCTGAGAAAGCAAAGAGAGAGTGAGAGAGCAGAGAGCAGATGGCAAAGAGAGAGAGAGCAGGGAGGGCAGAGAGAGAGCAGAGAAAAGAGAGAGTGATCAGAGAACAGAGAGAGAGCAGAGAGCAGGCTGAGAGAGCAGAGAGAGAGAGGGCGAGAGAGAGAGAGCAGAGAGATCAGAGAGAGAGAGAGAGAGAGAGCAGAGAGAGAGCAGAGAGAGAGAGAGGGCAGAGAGGGCAGAAAGAGAGAGAGCAGAGGGAGAGAGAGAGGGGGAGAGAGAGCAGAGAACAGAGAGAGTGAGAGAGATAGGCAGAGAGAGAAGAGAGAGCAGAGAGCAGAGAGAGAGAGAGAGAGAGAGCAGAGAGCAGAGGGAGAGAGAGAGCAGAGAGAGAGCAGAGAGAGAGAGAAGAGAGAGAGCAGAGAGAGAGCAGAGAGAGAGCAGAGAGAGCAGAGAGCAGCAGAGTGAGAGAGAGCAGAGAGAGCAGAGAGAGCAGAGAGAGAGCAGAGAGAGAGAGAGAGAAAAGAGAGAACAGCAGAGCAGAGAGAGCAGACAGAGAGAGCAGAGAGAGAGAGAGAACTCTGTTGCTATAGTAACCCTGCATCACAACACTCTGTTGTACAATTTGTTTAATTCTATTCCACATATTTAATTGTTTTGTATTTCATTTCATGTTTGTTTCATGTTTCAACCAGTCGCAGGTTAACGTCAACCTGACAGAGGAAACGTAACATCAATAACCAAACTGTTTTCACAATTAACATGCTTTTCTTGTTTCAAGTATGTTTTATTATGAAAAGTACAATATATCCTTGTATACTTGTACAACTATGGAGCGTATGTCCATATACAATTATACAATTTGTTATTCAACATAAAAGACAACAAATTTGCACATTGGTATTTTAACGGTGTTATTGTCACAATTATAGGAAGACACGCATGTGTGTGTGTGTGTGTGTGTCATGTGTCCACTGTGTGTGTGTGTGTGTTTTCTCCAGTGTGTGTGTGTGTGTGTGTGTGTCCTGTGTGTCCAGTGTGTGTGTGTCCAGAGTCAGTGTGTGTGTTTTTGTCGAATGTGTGTGTGTGTGTGTGTTCAGTGTGTGTGTGTATCTGTCCAGCGTGCATGTGTGTGTGTGTCCAGTGTGTGTGTGTGTGTGTATGTGTCCAGTGTGTGTGTGTATCTGTCCAGCGTGCGTGTGTGTGTGTGTCCAGTGTGTGTGTGTGTGTGTGTATGTGTCCAGTGTGTGTGTGTGTCCAGTGTGTGTCCAGTGTGTGTGTGTGTGTGTGTGTGTGTGTGTGTGTGTCCAGTGGGTGTGTGTGTGTGTATGTGTCCAGTGTGTGTGTGTGTGTGTGTATGTGTCCAGCGTGTGTGTGTATATGTGTCCAGTGTGTGTGTGTGTGTCCAGTGTGTGTGTGTGTGTATATGTGTCCGGTGTGTGTGTGTGTGTGTACAGTGTGTGTGTGTGTATATGTGTCAAGTGTGTGTGTGTCTGTCCAGTGTGTGTGAGTGTATATGTGTCAAGTGTGTGTGTGTCTGTCCAGTGTGTGTGTGTGTGTGTGTGTCAGGTTATTATTTCAGGGACACTGAGTCGCCAACATAATCAACCCAAATCCCTGGATAGAGGGGCTCAGTGAATGTGGAGGTGAATGTGTACAGGTGGGTCAGTGTGTCAGAGGAGGCTCTATAGAAGGACAGAGTGCCAGCTGACCAGTCCAGATACACTCCTACTCTGTGGGAGCTGGAGGAGGGGACGTCTATGGTAGTCCTTATATTATTGTGACAGGCAATGTAACTGTTGTCAGAGCAGAACAGACTCCAGGACTTGTCATTGTGTCCAAGCCAACAGTCATTACCCCATCCTCTCCTGCTGATTCCTTTATATGTCACTCCTATACCAGCCATTATCCCACTCCACTCTACCTCCCAGTAACAGCGCCCAGTCAGACCCTCTCTACACAGCACCTGTCTACGGTCCTCAAATCTCTCTGGGTGATCAGGATACGGCTGCTTCTCTGTCCTACATGTCACCTTTCTGTTCTCCTCAGACAGAGAGAGGAGTCTGTTTACTGTGTTTAGGTCCAGTGTGAGATCACGGACATCTGATGGATGAAACCAGACACAATATTAGAAATCATCATCATTCACATTAGAATGTTAACTCACTTTTCACTAATTCATTAAATGTAGATGTTTCTAGGTATCAAAAGGAGAAGTTAAGGTAACTTGAGACTTGTTGAATGATCATATGTTATACTGTATGGTAATATAAAACACACTTGTTCCCATTAATTACACACACACACACACACACACACACACACACACACACACACACACACACACACACACACACACACACACACACACACACACACGCACACACACACACACACACACACACACACACACACACACACACACACACACACACACACACACACAGACACACACACACACACACACACACACACACACATTGTCAAAGCAACTCTTTGTAAACGTTGGTGTCCCTGATTTCTGCTTCTGTAGAACTACAGCTGATATTTAATATGACCAAGTAAGTAATGATGGTGGTCTTTGACTTTGACTTAACTTGAATTAAGACTTATTCTTAGTCATATTCTTCACAGCAGTCAACACTCACATTTTCTAAGCCCAGGTTTCATTCTGTTCTCTCCATCATGTGCTACACTGTAGAGGTAAGCAGAAGAACAGACAGGCAATGTAGGGATACACACGAACACACACACACACACACACACACACACACACACACACACACACACACTTACACATTGGACACACACCCTTGACACAGACAGGACAGACACACAGGACAGACACACACAGACACACACTTACTGGACACACACACAAACACTGGACACACACACACACTGGACAAACACACACAGTCCAAGTGGTGGTAAGAATGTTTGTCTTAACCAGCCTGATAAGTCAAACATGTCTGATATGAACATTGACATAAACCCTCTACATACTTGAGTTTCTCCAGTCTGCAGTGTGGATCCTCCAGTCCAGCAGAGAGCAGTCTGACTCCTGAGTCTCCTGGGTGATTGTAGCTCAGGTCCAGCTCTCTCAGGTGTGAGGGGTTTGACCTCAGAGCTGAGGCCAGAGAAGCACAGCCTTCCTCTGTGACTAGACAGCCTGACAGCCTGCAAAGAGTCAAATCATATTAAAATCACGCTGCTATTCTTTGGTGGTGAAAATAGTGGCAGTATATATTTTGAAAATATTCAGATATATCAGTGTCCTGAAATCTGACATATCTATTCATAAATGAATGTATCATTATTATAAATGACAAATTATCAAAGTATTGACTGCAGATAGAAACATGTATAGTACAAATATTTGAGTAGACTGACCAGACCAGTTTAAAAAGCAGTATCAGTCAAAAGACAGACAGTGAGGTATCAGATTTAGATTGTATTGAGTTTACAGTCCACATCATATCTATTTTGACAGTCAAGCTAACATTTTAAATGTGGCTCTATACTCCAACATTTTGGAAATGAGATCAAATGTTTCATATGAGGTGACAGAATATAATGTCACCTTTTATTCGATGATATTTTAACACATACAGTGGGGCAAAAAGTATTTAGTCAGCTGATAACAAGTTCAAACAGGTGCCATTAATACAGGTAACGAGTGGAGGACAGAGGAGCCTCTTAAAGAAGAAGTTACAGGTCTGTGAGAGCCAGAAATCTTGCTTGTTTGTAGGTGACGAAATACTTATTTTCCACCATCATTTGTAAATAAATTCATTAAAAATCCTACAATGTGATTTTCTGGATTTTTTTTTCTCATTTTGTCTGTCATAGTTGAAGTGTACCTATGATGAAAATTAAGTGGGAGAACGTGCACAATTGATGGCTAAATACGTTTTTGCCCCACTGTATATATGGAGTTTATATATGGAGTGTGGGACTCAATTTATTTTTTCAACGTTTTGAAGGCACTTTATGTGTCCAGTCTCCCCCTTTGAAGAAGTCATAAGTATTCTGACAAATGTACTTATAGTGTATTAAAGTAGTCAAAAGATGAGTATTTGGTTGTAAACTCGTTGGTTGCATTTACAGTTCATTTTGGTTGTGTTTTGGGTTGTGTTTTGGTTGTGTTTTGGGTTGTGTTTTGCCCAACAAAAACTAAATCTTGGATGATGATTTGAGTAATTCTCTGTCTAAGTGAGTAGATATCATGTTTCTAAACACGACCAAATGAATCCTGATGATGCCATAATTAATACAAATAATAACTCAATGAGGCAAACATTACAGAGGCTACAACAAAACATGCTAACCTCTCACCATTACCAATAACAGAGACTACAACAAAACATGCTAACCTCTCACCATTACCAATAACAGAGGCTACAACAAAACATACTAACCTCTCACCATTACCAATAACAGAGACTACAACAAAACATGCTAACCTCTCACCATTACCAATAACAGAGACTACAACAAAACATGCTAACCTCTCACCATTACCAATAACAGAGACTACAACAAAACATGCTAACCTCTCACCATTACCAATAGCAGAGGCTACAACAAAACATGCTAACCTCTCACCATTACCAATAACAGAGACTACAACAAAACATGCTAACCTCTCACCATTACCAATAGCAGAGGCTACAACAAAACATGCTAACCTCTCACCATTACCAATAACAGAGGCTACAACAAACATGCTAACCTCTCACCATTACCAATAACAGAGGCTACAACAAAACATGCTAACCTCTCACCACTACTAACAGAGGCTACAACAAAACATTGCTAACCTCTCACCATTACCAATAACAGAGACTACAACAAAACATGCTAACCTCTCACCATTACCAATAACAGAGACTGCAACAAAACATGCTAACCTCTCACCATTACCAATAACAGAGGCTACAACAAAACATGCTAACCTCTCACCATTACCAATTACAGAGGTTACAACAAAACATACTAACCTCTCACCATTACCAATAACAGAGGCTACAACAGAACATGCTAACCTCTCACCATTACCAATAACAGAGGCTACAACAAAACATGCTAACCTCTCACCATTACCAATAACAGAGGCTACAACAAAACATGCTAACCTCTCACCATTACCAATAACAGAGGCTACAACAAAACATACTAACCTCTCACCATTACCAATAACAGAGACTACAACAAAACATGCTAACCTCTCACCATTACCAATAACAGAGGCTACAACAAAACATGCTAACCTCTCACCATTACCAATAACAGAGGCTACAACAAAACATGCTAACCTCTCACCATTACCAATAACAGAGGCTACAACAAAACATGCTAACCTCTCACCATTACCAATAACAGAGGCTACAACAAAACATGCTAACCTCTCACCATTACCAATAAAAGAGGCTACAACAAAACATGCTAACCTCTCACCATTACCAATAACAGAGGTTACAACAAAACATGCTAACCTCTCACCATTACCAATAACAGAGGCTACAACAAAACATGCTAACCTCTCACCATTACCAATAACAGAGACTACAACAAAACATGCTAACCTCTCACCATTACCAATAACAGAGGCTACAACAAAACATGCTGACCTCTCACCATTACCAATAACAGAGGCTACAACAAAACATGCTAACCTCTCACCATTACCAATAACAGAGGCTACAACAAAACATGCTAACCTCTCACCATTACCAATAACAGAGGCTACAACAGAACATGCTAACCTCTCACCATTACCAATAACAGAGGCTACAACAAAACATGCTAACCTCTCACCATTACCAATAACAGAGGCTACAACAAAACATGCTAACCTCTCACCATTACCAATAACAGAGGCTACAACAAAACATACTAACCTCTCACCATTACCAATAACAGAGACTACAACAAAACATACTAACCTCTCACAATTACCAATAACAGAGACTACAACAAAACATGCTAACCTCTCACCATTACCAATAACAGGGGAGATTAGCATTTATACTGATATTTGTGCCTCTATAACTTTGTTATTCATCATTATTCACTATTCATATCTAAACTGTAAAATATATGATTGAATTCCCTCAAATAAAAGGTGACATTCTGTCCTGTCACCTAATATGAAACAATCTATCTCAAATCCAAAATGCTGGAGCATAGCACCACATTTAAAACTGTAAGCTTCACTGTCCAAACACATATGATGTGGACTATGTGTGTCTGGTAAACACATGTGGATCTGGTGAACAGTTATCACTTGTTGACCAACTACAGGAATACTGACCTCAGAGTCTCCAGTTTACAGTGGGGATTCCCCAGTCCAGCAGAGAGCAGCTTCACTCCTGAATCCTTCAGGTCATTGTTACTCAGATCCAGCTCTCTCAGGTGTGAGGGGTTTGACATCAGAGCTGAGACCAGAGAAGCACAGCCTTCCTCTGTGACTCCACAGCCTGACAGCCTGACAAAGAGATCATCATGAATTCACAAACACACTGAACAGTTATCACTTGTTGACCAACTACAGGAATACTGACCTCAGAGTCTCCAGTTTACAGTGGGGATTCCCCAGTCCAGCAGAGAGCAGCTTCACTCCTGAATCCTTCAGGTCATTGTTACTCAGATCCAGCTCTCTCAGGTGTGAGGGGTTTGACCTCAGAGCTGAGACCAGAGAAGCACAGCCTTCCTCTGTGACTCCACAGCCTGACAGCCTGCAAAGAGTCAAATATTATTACGTAAAATCACACTGTTATTCTTTGGTGGTGAAAATAGTGGCAGTATAACCTTTTAACATTTTCAGATACATCAGTGTCCTGAAACATGCCATATCTATTCATAAATGGATGTTTCATTATTTGAAATGACAAATTATCAAAGTGTTGCTTGTAGAGAGAGAAATGTATAGTACAAATATTATAGTAGACTGACCAGACCTCTCACCATTACCAATAACAGAGACTACAACAAAACATGCTAACCTCTCACCATTACCAATAACAGAGGCTACAACAAAACATGCTAACCTCTCACCATTACCAATAACAGAGGCTACAACAAAACATGCTAACCTCTCACCATTACCAATAACAGAGACTACAACAAAACATGCTAACCTCTCACCATTACCAATAACAGAGGCTACAACAAAACATGCTAAGCTCTCACCATTACCAATAACAGAGGCTACAACAAAACATGCTAACCTCTCACCATTACCAATAACAGAGGCTACAACAAAACATGCTAACCTCTCACCATTACCAATAACAGTGGCTACAACAAAACATACTAACCTCTCACCATTACCAATAACAGAGGCTACAACAAAACATATTAACCTCTCACCATTACCAATATCAGAGGCTACAACAAAACATACTAACCTCTCACCATTACCAATAACAGAGGCTACAACAAAACATACTAACCTCTCACCATTACCAATAACAGAGGCTACAACAAAACATGCTAACCTCTCACCATTACCAATAACAGAGGCTACAACAAAACATGCTAACCTCTCACCATTACCAATAACAGAGACTACAACAAAACATGCTAACCTCTCACCATTACCAATAACAGAGGCTACAACAAAACATGCTAACCTCTCACCATTACCAATAACAGAGGCTACAACAAAACATGCTAACCTCTCACCATTACCAATAACAGAGGCTACAACAAAACATGCTAACCTCTCACCATTACCAATAACAGAGGCTACAACAAAACATACTAACCTCTCACCATTACCAATATCAGAGGCTACAACAAAACATATTAACCTCTCACCATTACCAATATCAGAGGCTACAACAAAACATACTAACCTCTCACCATTACCAATAACAGTGGCTACAACAAAACATACTAACCTCTCACCATTACCAATAACAGAGGCTACAACAAAACATGCTAACCTCTCACCATTACCAATAACAGAGGATACAACAAAACATGCTAACCTCTCACCATTACCAATAACAGAGACTACAACAAAACATACTAACCTCTCACCATTACCAATAACAGAGGCTACGTGGTCCCGTGTGGCTCAGTTGGTAGAGCATGGCGCTTGCAACGCCAGGGTTGTGGGTTCATTCCCCACGGGGGGACCAGGATGAATATGTATGAACTTTCCAATTTGTAAGTCGCTCTGGATAAGAGCGTCTGCTAAATGACTTAAATGTAAATGTAAATGTAAAATGTAAATGCTACAACAAAACATGCTAACCTCTCACCATTACCAATAACAGAGGCTACAACAAAACATGCTAACCTTTCACCATTACCAATAACAGAGGATACAACAAAACAAGCTAACCTCTCACCATTAACCTCAAATAAAAGGTGACATTCTGTACTGTCACCTAATATGAAACATTATATCTCAAATCCAAAATGCTGGAGCATAGCACCAAATTTAAAACTGTAAGCTTCACTGTCCAAACACATATGGTGTGGACTATGTGTGTCTGGTAAACACATGTGGATCTGGTGAACAGTTATCACTTGTTGACCAACTACAGGAATACTGACCTCAGAGTCTCCAGTTTACAGTGGGGATTCCCCAGTCCAGCAGAGAGCAGCTTCACTCCTGAATCCTTCAGGTCATTGTTACTCAGATCCAGCTCTCTCAGGTGTGAGGGGTTTGAACTGAGAACTGAGGCCAACACTTTACAGGATGTGTCTGTGAGTTTACAGCCAGTGAGTCTGCAAACACAGAAGAAATACAACAACAGACAGGTTATATTAAAATGTTACGCTCAGCTTTCCCTGATTACACTGTTACCCGTACACTAATAATGTGTATATCGTACATTCATGGTTCAAAGCTACAACTTTTCTGATCAGTTTGTATTATAGTTTAAGAGTTTTCAGCTGATAGAAAGTTTAGTCAGCCAATGAAAATACTGTTGTTCCTACATACAGTAAAGTTTGGTCTGAGGGATAGTCACATGACTACTTACAGAGCCAGTCAGCCAATGAAAATACTGCTATAACTACAATTTATTTTGGTGTGCGATATTTACATGAATACTTACAGAGCTTTCCTGCAGCCTCTCACAGCTGGGACCAGTCTCCTACGACCCTCCTCTGATGTCTTGTATTCCTTCAGGTTAAACACATCCAGAACCTCCTCTGATATCTGCAGCATGTAGGCCAGCGCTGAACACTGAGCAAGGGAGAGGTTTTTGGATCTGTTCTCTGACCTCAAGTACTCTTGGATTTCCTCCTGTACTGAATGGTCTTTCATCTCTATCAGACAGTGGAAGAGATTGATGCACCTCTCAGGGGAGATGTTCTTCCTCTGCATCACCTTAAGGGATCGGATTGTTTTCTGGACGCTCTCTGGACTGCTTTCTGTCTGTGTCACCAGACCTCGTAGAAGTTTCTGATTGGACTCCAGTGACATGCCATGAAGGAAGCGGACAAAAAGGTCCAGGTGTCCATTCTTACTCTCCAAGGCTTTATCCACAGTTCTCTTCAGCAGCTCATCCAAAGTTAGCTCTTCAGATGCACCTCTAGACTTTCTCTTGAGGAAGGGCTTCAGTGCATCCATGTTCTTGGTTGTGTAACAGTGGTACATGTAGACAGCCGAGAGAAACTCCTGAATGCTCAGATGAACAAAGCAGTACACCACTCTCTGAAATAACACAGACTCTTCTTTAAAGATTTGTGTGCACACTCCTGAGTACACTGAGGCTTCTTTGACATCAAGGCCAGCCTCTTTCAGGTCTTCTTCATAGAACATGAGATTACCCTTCTCCAGATTTTCAAACGCCAGCTTCCCCAGCTTCAGAAGAATTTCCTTATCTGACTCCATGAGCTCCTCTTGATCCATCTCATCTCTTCCATGATACTTCTGGTTCTTCAGGCTGGTCTGAATGAGCAGGAAGTGCATGGACATCTCAGTCAGAGTCGTGGGCATATCTCTCCTCTTGTCTGTACTCAACATGTGTTCAAGGACTATTGCAGAAATCCAACAGAACACTGGCATGTGGCACATGATGTGGAGGCTCCTTGATGTCTTTATGTGTGAGATGATTCTGCTGGCCAGGTCCTCATCACTGAATCTCTTCCTGAAGTACTCCTCCTTCTGTGGGTCATTGAACCCTCGTACCTCTGTCACCTGGTCAACACACTTAGGGGGGATCTGATTGGTTGCTGCTGGTCGGGAGGTTATCCATAGGAGAGCAGAGGGAAGCAGATTCCCCTTGATGAGGTTTGTCAGCAGAACATCTACAGATGATGTCTGGGTGACATCAGACACCTTTTCATTGTGCTGGAAATCCAATGGAAGTCTGCTTTCATCCAAACCATCAAAGATGAACATGGCATTACAGGCAGTGAGTTTCTCTGCATTGTCTATGTCTAGTTCTGTGTGGAAGTCATTTAAAAGTCTGAGAAGACTGTACTGGAGATCTTTGATCAGGTTCAGCTCCCGGAAAGGAAGCACAAATATGATGTCCACATCTTGGTTTGCCTTCCCTTCAGCCCAGTCTAGGATGAACTTCTGCACAGAGACAGTTTTTCCGATGCCAGCGATGCCCTTCGTCAGCACAGTTCTGATGCTTCTCTCTTGGCCAGGTAAGGGTTTAAAGATGTCATTGCAGTGGATTGCTGTGTCATGTGAGGTTGGTGTCCTGGATGCTGTCTCTAGCTGCCACACCTCATGTTCATTGTTAACCCCTTCACTCTCTCCTTCTGTGATGTAGAGCTCTGTGTAAATCCTGTTGAGGGGAGTTTGGTTCCCTGCTGTTTCGATGCCTTCTATCACACATTCATACCTCCTTCTCAGGCTGTCTTTGTGGTTTACTATAGCTCTCTGCAGACTGTCTTTATGGTTTACTATAGCTCTCTGCAGACTGTCTTTATGGTTTACTATTGCTCTCTGCAGACTGTGTTTATGGTTTACTATAGCTCTCTGCAGGCTGTCTTTATGGTTTACAGAGCCTCTTGCATCATTGGGTTCACTCAGGTGCTGTAGTAGAGGACATGTCCTGGATCTCTTTCTACACTGAGGACAGTCATAGTCTCCTGAAGGAGCAGGTTTCTCCCAGTATCTGGTGATGCACTGTCTGCAGAACCTGTGTCCACAGGTGATAGAGACTGGATCCCTCAGAACCTGCTGACACACTGCACACCTGGACTGATCCTCTGGCAGAGTAGACCATCCACTACAGAGATAAAGGAGAGAGATACTGATCCTCTAACAGAGTAGACCATCCACTACAGAGATAAAGGAGAGAGAGATACTGATCCTCTAACAGAGTAGACCATCCACTACAGAGATAAAGGAGAGAGATACTGATCCTCTAACAGAGTAGACCATCCACTACAGAGATAAAGGAGAGAGATACTGATCCTCTAACAGAGTAGACCATCCACTACAGAGATAAAGGAGAGAGATACTGATCCTCTAACAGAGTAGACCATCCACTACAGAGATAAAGGAGAGAGAGATACTGATCCTCTAACAGAGTAGACCATCCACTACAGAGATAAAGGAGAGAGATACTGATCCTCTAACAGAGTAGACCATCCACTACAGAGATAAAGGAGAGAGATACTGATCCTCTAACAGAGTAGACCATCCACTACAGAGATAAAGGAGAGATACTGATCCTCTAACAGAGTAAACCATCCACTACAGAGATAAAGGAGAGAGAGATACTGATCCTCTAGCAGAGTAAACCATCCACTACAGAGATAAAGCAGAGAGAGAGATACTGATCCTCTAACAGAGTAGACCATCCACTACAGAGATAAAGGATAGAGAGATACTGATCCTCTAACAGAGTAGACCATCCACTACAGAGATAAAGGAGAGAGAGAGAGATACTGATCCTCTAACAGAGTAGACCATCCACTACAGAGATAAAGGAGAGAGAGAGATACTGATCCTCTAACAGAGTAGACCATCCACTACAGAGATAAAGAAGAGAGAGAGAGATACTGATCCTCTAACAGAGTAGACCATCCACTACAGAGATAAAGGAGAGAGAGATACTGATCCTCTAACAGAGTAGACCATCCACTACAGAGATAAAGGAGAGATAGATACTGATCCTCTAACAGAGTAGACCATCCACAGTACCAGTACTGAGTCAATGTGCAGAGTACCAGGTAGTTGAGGTAATAATGAGACTATAAGAAGTACCAGTCCTGAGTCAATATGCAGGGGTACCAGGTAGTTGAGGTAATAATGAGACTATAAGGAGTACCAGTACTGAGTCAATGTGCAGGGGTACCAGGTAGTTGAGGTAATAATGAGACTATAAGGAGTACCAGTACTGAGTCAATGTGCAGGGGTACCAGGTAGTTGAGGTAATAATGAGACTATAAGGAGTACCAGTACTGAGTCAATGTGCAGGGGTACCAGGTAGTTGAGGTAATAATGAGACTATAAGGAGTACCAGTACTGAGTCAATGTGCAGGGGTACCAGGTAGTTGAGGTAATAATGAGACTATAAGGAGTACCAGTACTGAGTCAATGTGCAGGGGTACCAGGTAGTTGAGGCAACAATGAGACTATAATTGAGGTAATATGTACATGTAGGTAGGGGTAAAAGTGACTAGGCAATCAGGATAAAGATTACATCCATCCAGGGAGTGCACAAACACACACACACACACACACACACACACACACACACACACACACACACACACACAGGGAGGGAATACTGTGTTTGTTTAATATTGTTTTAGGACTATGAAAATGGACAAAAGGATTAGCCTATAGATTATGAAAACAACAAATAGAAATGGGAAAATGGGAGAGGAGAAATGACTAGAGACAGTGTTGTTTAACTCACTGACCATGACCCATGAGTTTTCTTACCTTTGTTCAGTAGAAAAGTCTCCCTCTCTAAAGTATATAGGAGGTTCCATAGACCAGTCACTCTTCATGGACACACAGCTGGGTACAGGGGAGGCTGGTCTCTCCTGCTTGATTGGTCTTCAACACAACAGAGACAAACATTACAGCTCTCATCTACTCTGAGCTCAGATGTGGAAACATAAGAACAGTTACATTCCAAAATGCTATATTTCACTTTTCAGAAATTTGTCAAATTGCTTTTATTATTTCAAGAAATTATCAAATACATTGCTGTGTTTTTTCACTATCTAATCATGGCATGTGATTGTTCAATGACAGACATGTATTTTTTTTTAAATCAATCACTTGGTTTCATTTCAGAGAGACAAATAATCATGTTTTTTGGCAAAATGCTGTATATCTGCCTCACTCTCAGAGTAATCAGCAGTACTGCTAGGTTTTACACAGTAATAATATATATCTGCCTCACTCTCAGAGAAATCAGTAGTACTGCTAGGTTTTACACAGTAATAATATATATCTGCCTCATTCTCAGAGAAATCAGTAGTACTGCTAGGTTTTACACAGTAATAATATATATCTGCCTCATTCTCAGAGAAATCAGTAGTACTGCTAGGTTTTACACAGTAATAATATATATCTGCCTCACTCTCAGAGAAATCAGTAGTACTGCTAGGTTTTACACAGTAATAATATATATCTGCCTCACTCTCAGAGAAATCAGTAGTACTGCTAGGTTTTACACAGTAATAATATATATCTGCCTCACTCTCAGAGAAATCAGTAGTACTGCTAGGTTTTACACAGTAATAATATATATCTGCCTCACTCTGAGAGAAATCAGTAGTACTGCTAGGTTTTATACAGTAATAATATATATCTGCCTCACTCTCAGAGAAATCAGTAGTACTGCTAGGTTTTGAACAGTAGTAATATATATCTGCCTCACTCTCAGAGAAATCGGTAGTACTGCTAGGTTTTACACAGTAATAATATATATCTGCCTCACTCTCAGAGAAATCAGTAGTACTGCTAGGTTTTACACAGTAATAATATATATCTGCCTCACTCTCAGAGAAATCAGTAGTACTGCTAGGTTTTATACAGTCAAATGATAAAAGTAGAGACTCTAGAAAATGGTATATCATACACTACAGTTGAGGAAAACAGGTGGAATTGATCTGACCACTGGAGGGCTGCTGGGTTCACATCCTCAAAACATTCACCTTCGGTTGATCAGAACTCTAGAGGTTCTTCTTCACTGAACAAAAAATATATATCACTTTTAGTGGTTCCATATATTAAGGAAGTGATAGAAACCTTTTTGGTTCTATAAGGAACCTTATTTTCTAAGAGTGTATAATAAACACGTTTTTCTTTTGATTATTTAATTATCTACATCATGTTATTTCAAGTTCTCCCTTTGGAGCGCAACATCACGTTGTTAAATAATAATCCTAAATTGGGCGTGGCTATAAATTGGGCAATTGAAGGTATCTGGGGCGTAATATGTGTTCGATGAAAATGAACATTGTATGCAACGTTGTAGGTAACATTATTGGCAAGGGACTTGATGCTACTATGCCAAAGATATTTAGAGTTGTTAAACGGGTGTGAAGAGTGTGTTGATATAACGGTAATATTGTCAAAATTTCCATTTAATATTGTAAACATTCTGCAGTTTTTTTTAAATTCTGCGGAACCCCTGCAGTACCTCCACAGACCCCGGATTGAGAACTCCTGCAGTACCTCCACAGACCCCAGATTGAGAACCCCTGCAGTACCTCCACAGACCCCGGATTGAGAACCCCTGCAGTACCTCCACAGACCCCGGATTGAGAACCCCTGCAGTACCTCCACAGACCCCGGATTGAGAACCCCTGCAGTACCTCCTCAGACCCCAGATTGAGAACCCCTGCAGTACCTCCACAGACCCCGGATTGAGAACCCCTGCAGTACCTCCACAGACCCCGGATTGAGAACCCCTGCAGTACCTCCACAGACCCCGGATTGAGAACCCCTGCAGTTCCTCCACAGACCCCGGATTCAGAACCCCTGCAGTACCTCCACAGACCCCGGATTGAGAACCCCTGATTTAGTAGATGCTCTTATCCAGAGAGATTTACAGTAAGTGCATTCATCTTAAGATAGCTCAATGAGACAACCACATATCACAGTCAAATATACAGGATACTAACATTCCATTCCTGCTATATGTAGCGTTTTGCTAAAAAAAATATATATATATACTGTTTTAAAATAAAAAGCAATACATATCTGAAAACTATGAATAAGAAACTCTGAAAACAGTAATATTGAAGGTACCTATAAGCAATAATTTCTGATGATGAAACAAATGTGAACATTTTTGGAAATAGCATTTTTGAAATAGTTTTCTCGTCTCACCTCTTAGCTTTGGTGTCATGTTCCCCAGAGAGACTCATTTTAGAGGCAGGGCCTCCCTCCTCTCTCTCCGCAGAGAGACTCATTTTAGATTACTGACAACTAAACACAAAGAGTGGAGGCTGTTATAGCACATCATGATAAGTGATCATGATAAGTGATCATAGCCTCATAATAGTTTGTAGCCTAGACCGAAAAGAGTCTGCCCGTCTTTCCTACGTAGCAACACATTTATTTAATGATACCAAGAAATATGTGCCACAGTTTCAACAGCCATTTTGTAACTGCGTAGGCTACAAACATATTTTTAATTTCATATGAGGAAATCACATAACTTACAGTCACTGGTGCAGCCGCCTGTTTTCTTGCAGATGAAGTAGCTTTCATAGACAACTCATTCAACCAGCCTAAACAACAGTAAATACAAGATGTCAAGTGGTCAAAAGTGAATCCTGATAGAGTCATATACATTAGAGAGAGGTATATATATACTGATATAGTCATATACATTAGAGAGAGGTATATATATCCTGATATAGTCATATACATTAGAGAGAGGTATATATATCCTGATATAACCATATACATTAGAGAGAGGTATATATATCCTGATAGAGCCATATACATTAGAGAGAGGTATATATATCCTGATATAGTCATATACATTAGAGAGAGGTATATATATCCTGATATGGTCATATACATTCGAGAGAGGTATATATATCCTGATATAGCCATATACATTCGAGAGAGGTACTGTATATTGCTACAGATGTTGGATCTTAATTTGAGCCAGTTTGCTACAGCAGGAAAATATTCCTGCAGAAACAGGACATTTGAATAATTGAATTATTACATAGACTGTAATTAATTAACAATTTTAAAATGGAAAAGTGGAATTTATCATCTTCAGAAACCTTTTTAAAGCTTAAATACAATCAAATACACTACACGTTTTAGTTTTCCTGTAACAGGATGATCAAATTCAAATCCTACATCTGTCTTTATATAAATATGGCAGTTTGAGTAATAATTAGCAATGAAGTTGCAACTGTCAGCTGTTGTAAACCTCTGTGATTGGAGGTTATAGGCGCCCATCTGAACCTTCTTTCCCCATGCTGTGGACCTCACCAACTGGCCATCTGGTCCATAGAGACTAAAGGACTATGCTGTCTCCCTCACCAACTGGCCACCTGGTCCATAGAGACTAAAGGACTATGCTGTGGCCCTCACCAACTGGCCACCTGGCCCATAGAGACTAAAGGACTATGCTGTGGCCCTCACCAACTGGCCATCTGGTCCATAGAGACTAAAGGACTATGCTGTGGCCCTCACCAACTGGCCACCTGGCCCATAGAGACTAAAGGACTATGCTGTGGCCCTCACCAACTGGCCACCTGGCCCATAGAGACTAAAGGACTATCTCACCAACTGGCCATCTGGTCCATAGAGACTAAAGGACTATGCTGTGGCCCTCACCAACTGGCCACCTGGTCCATAGAGACTAAAGGACTATGCTGTGGCCCTCACCAACTGGCCACCTGGCCCATAGAGACTAAAGGACTATGCTGTGGCCCTCACCAACTGGCCACCTGGTCCATAGAGACTAAAGGACTATGCTGTGGCCCTCACCAACTGGCCACCTGGCCCATAGAGACTAAAGGACTATGCTGTGGCCCTCACCAACTGGCCATCTGGTCCATAGAGACTAAAGGACTATGCTGTGGCCCTCACCAACTGGCCATCTGGTCCATAGAGACTAAAGGACTATGCTGTGGCCCTCACCAACTGGCCATCTGGCCCATTGAGACTAAAGGACTATGCTGTGGCCCTCACCAACTGGCCACCTGGCCCAAAGAGACTAAAGGACTATCTCACCAACTGGCCATCTGGCCCATCTAGACTAAAGGACTATGCTGTGGCCCTCACCAACTGGCCACCTGGTCCATAGAGGCTAAAGGACTATGCTGTGGCCCTCACCAACTGGCCACCTGGTCCATAGAGACTAAAGGACTATGCTGTGGCCCTCACCAACTGGCCACCTGGTCCATAGAGACCAGGTAGAGAAAGGTTGAGTCTCTGGTTGTCATGGGGATTTAAACTGGGACTGGTTTCTCCCAACTCTGAGGACATGTCATTGTGATGTCATTAGTTACATTTCACCCAGTTGATAAAGACAGCTACAAGGCTGAACCCAGAAGACAACTCTGAATCAACACTTAATGATATTATCCTAACATCCTTTACCTCATATTATTGTGTCTCTTTGTTCAACGGATGTCGGGTTGCCTATTCTATTAACATTGTAGCAACCAGCGGAGCAGTGAACCCAGGTCACTGGCAAAAAAGTCAAACACCCTACGCATCGCATCACTGCAATAAGGTTAACCCAGTATCAGTATCAATAGGGTAAACCCTAATGCTGCGATGGGAAATGTAACCTGGATCACACTGCAACCTATAAAAGCAAGTCCCGTGATTCAACTACTCAGACCCCTCACACATCCGGGCCATGCATTCTGATGGCCTCACAGACACCACACCAATTCTGGCACTAATGTCGCAAACAGAGGGGCAGAAATTACATTATCATATGAAATGTAGAGGATCACTACACTATAGAGGAACTATGATACAATGACATTATCATATGAAATGTAGAGGGTCACTACACTATAGAGGAACTATGATACAATTACATTATCATATGAAATGTAGAGGATCACTACACTATAGAGGAACTATGATACAATTACATTATCATATGAAATGTAGAGGATCACTACACTATAGAGGAACTATGATACAATGACATTATCATATGAAATGTAGAGGGTCACTACACTATAGAGGAACTATGATACAATTACATTATCATATGAAATGTAGAGGATCACTACACTATAGTGGAACTATGATACAATTACATTATCATATGAAATGTAGAGGATCACTACACTATAGTGGAACTATGGTACAATTACATTATCATATGAAATGTAGAGTATCACTACACTATAGAGGAACTATGATACAATTACATTATCATATGAAATGTAGAGGATCACTACACTATAGTGGAACTATGATACAATTACATTATCACATGAAATGTAGAGGGTCACTACACTATAGTGGAACTATGGTACAATTACATTATCATAGAGGATCACTACACTATAGAGGAACTATGATACAATTACATTATCATATGAAATGTAGAGGATCACTACACTATAGTGGAACTATGGTACAATTACATTATCATATGAAATGTAGAGGATCACTACACTATAGTGGAACTATGGTACAATTACATTATCATATGAAATGTAGAGGGTCACTACACTATAGAGGAACTATGATACAATTACATTATCATATGAAATGTAGAGGATCTATGATACAATTACATTATCATATGAAATGTAGAGGATCACTACACTATAGAGGAACTATGATACAATTACATTATCATATGAAATGTTAAATGTAGAACTATAATATCTGAATATTGATGTATTGAATTTGACTTGGCCAGGTCCAGTCAGCTCCATGTTGTTTGATTAAACTGACACCAACCTGTCTCAGTAGAAGTAGACTGTTTTACTTCACTATACTAACATTACACCATACATTTAATTTATCTACTGTTAGGAGTGTTATACTTCACTATACTAACATTACACCATACATTTAATTTATCTACTGTTAGGAGTGTTTTACTCCACTATACTAACATTACACCATACATTTAATTTATCTACTGTTAGGAGTGTTATACTTCACTATACTAACAATACAACATACATTGCATTTATCTACACACTTTACAATAGTCCCTGGCAGGATTCTCACCTTGTAGCCTGAATTCACAACCAGAACATGTCAAGTCATTGAGATATTTTCCGTTCTGCTGAGAGAGCACCTTACTGTTGACGAGCGCTCCAAATTGTTATGGATGAGGCCTGAGCTGTAACGTGAAGCTAACTGAATCTGTCTAACTTTAGAAAACCAGTATATCTAGCTTGCATCGTAGTACACCCCTCAGGCTACGTTCAGGTTTCAGCATCAGGTATAAACATGCCGAGTTATATGATATTACCTGGGTCATATTCAATAGTTTACTCTACATCCAATAGTTTAAAATGTTGCACAAACCGTTAACTCCAAACGCTGTACAACGTGAACTAAACGGTTTCCGTCGCCAAACCTTTTACTAAGGTGGGCACAACCTGTGTTGAGGAAGTATACTTTGTTGTTAGGCTTTTCTAAATATGTGTTTGTCTCTTTCACACAACAAACCTTCCTGAGTGAAAAGCATTAACAGTAGATTAGAAAGAGAAAATGTTTGTTTGTTGCTTGTTGTGTTTTAAAGCCTGTTTTCAGAAGACAAGTCTATAGACCTATGACAGAGTAGGAGATCACCCTGGGGAACACAGGTGGGCACAGAACGAATTCATCCCCCGCATCTAATTTACATCAAATACATTTTAAAGAATGTTAGCCTATTATAACACTCTGTCCACAAATAATATCATCAACTATATGAATAATGTTGTGGCAGAATCAGAATTCTTTAGGTAACATTGATAAATAAGATGCTTATGTGGGAAAAGTTACTTGGGGCCCAGAGAGGGGAGAGGTCAGGTTTGTCTTATCTGTGAATGTGTCTGTAACTATTCCATGTGAAGGGATGGTGTGATTAATGGGGAACCAGTTAGTTGGGGCCCAGAGAGGGGAGAGGTCAGGTTTGTCTTATCTGTGAATGTGTCTGTAACTATTCCATGTGAAGGGATGGTGTGATTAATGGGGAACCAGTTACTTGGGGCCCAGAGAGGGGAGAGGTCAGGTTTGTCATATCTGTGAATGTGTCTGTAACTATTCCTAAACCATGTGAAGGGATGGTGTGATTAATGGGGAACCAGTTAGTTGGCTCCATAATGTCTGTGTGCCAGTCACTCCTCTCTGTGATCTGGTCCAGGAGGGGTTGTATTTGATATGGGGGTATCTAGAATTGACAATTGATATATGCCATTGGATGAGGTAATGTTTTGGTCCTAAGTGGTACCAAGAACGAGAAGTAGAACCTCGTTTTAGGAGAGCAAACTGAACAATAATTTATAGCTGATGCTGTCTGACTATGGGATACTCCTCTCTGAAGTAAAGTCTTCCTTTGTGTAATGTTCCTAAGACCTGTGGTTTGTCATGTCGACTAGGGGGTGGATCTTTGCTATAAAGGATCTCAGTTGCCATTATGTTGACACTATCAGAGAATTCATTTATAGACACTGAATTGATCTGAGAGTCACAGGGCTATGGTGAAGCTCATATATAATTAAAGATGGACTTTATAATATACTCTGACTTGTGTGTGGTTTGCTCTCATGATTTGGTAATACAGGACATTTCCACGACAATACACATAACAATATCATCAACTATATGAATACACATAACAATATCATCAACTATATGAATACACATAACAATACCATCAACTATATGAATACACATAACAATATCATCAACTATATGAATACACATAACAATACCATCAACTATATGAATACACATAACAATATCATCAACTATATGAATACACATAACAATATCATCAACTATATGAATACACATAACAATATCATCAACTATATGAATACACATAACAATATCATCAACTATATGAATACACATAACAATATCATCAACTATATGAATACACATAATACCATCAACTATATGAATACACATAACAATATCATCAACTACATGAATACACATAACAATATCATCAACTATATGAATACACATAACAATATCATCAACTATATGAATACACATAACAATATCATCAACTATATGAATACACATAACAATATCATCAACTATATGAATACACATAACAATATCATCAACTATATGAATACACATAACAATATCATCAACTATATGAATACACATAACAATATCATCAACTATATGAATACACATTACAATATCATCAACTATATGAATACACATAACAATATCACCAACTATATTAATACACATAACAATATCATCAACTATATGAAAACACATAACAATATCATCAACTATATGAATACACATAACAATATCACCAACTATATTAATACACATAACAATCGTCGTCTTACCTTTTATCTCTCAATAGAAACAGAGTCTGAATGATCATTGGGTCGTAGAAAGTTACTTTCATTTGCTCAACATTTTTTTCTTCAGGTTCAGGCTTGTTCTCTCTCCCTCTCTCTTTGTCTCTCTCTGTCTCTAGCTCTTTCTCTCTGACTCTCTCTCTCTATCTCTCTCTCTCACACACCCTCTCTCTCTTTGTCTCTCTCTGTCTCTAGCTCTTTCTCTCTGACTCTCTCTATCTCTCTCTCTCACACACCCTCTCTCTCTTTGTCTCTCTCTGGCTCTAGCTCTTTCTCTCTGACTCTCTCTCTCTATCTCTCTCTCTCACACAGCCAAACAATGGGGGGAAAAAATCAATAATTATTAACTAAATAATACAGACAGGTACAAAAACATATCCTTGCCTCAAAAGTTCGAAGAAATATAACTTTTATTTCGACTTTCAAAATACTAACAGCTGATAGCATTACAAAAACTGCATAACTGTTCATGTCTCAGTTCTACCTGCAGACAACAGACAATATGAAATGTATTGTTTTTCATAATTCAGTTTCCTTTTACTGTAAAACACTCTACATTTTTGGGTTGAGTGTCGAATGTGAGCATCTTTGTCAACATACTGTGACGACCCTCCCACTCTGTCTGCCGTATTCTTCTCTTTGCTCTTGTTTTCCTTATTAGGATGCCGGTGGGCGGAGCCGGGAGGGTCGTCAGCGACATGGCACACACCTGGGCCCGGGTGTGTCCCAGGATAAATACACCTCTTTCCCATTCATGGAGGAGACTCTCTCCATGCAGACACACTGTTAGAGTTTGTTGTATTTTTGTGGCCGTTTTGTTTGTTTGCTTTGGCAACACATTTATGCACGCAAACACTCACTTACACTACTCATTACTGACTACACACACCATTGTTAATTGTATTTAGGTTATTTCAGTTAATAAATATATTTTTGTTATTCCTTATCTCCACGTTGTCTCCCTTTTTGTTACGAACTTCGAGCCTGTTCGTGACAATACTATCTAAAAGTGAATGAGTAATCTTTTCTTTATATAATGTACTGTAGAATTTTTTTGTAAATGACAGAATTGCTGCAGTAAAAGCTTTATTAGCAACATGAAATTGCTAATAGGTCAAGTTAGGACTTGTTAGTTTTCCTGTGGGAGGTTTTGTTCTGCACGTACTATGCTGTTTTAGGTGCCAAGTTTATGGGCATGTTGCAACAGTGTGTATGGGGGAGATGCCTAGATATGAGAAGTGTACAGGAGGGAGATGCCTAGATATGATAAGTGTACAGGAGGGCATGAGACGAAGGAATGTGTAGTATCGGTTGAGAAACTTGTGTGTTAGTTTTGGGGGTGATCATGGGGCTGGAGATCGGAGGTGTCTGCTGAGAGAAAGGCAGGTTGAGGTTGCCAGGGTTACAGTAGTACAGAAGGTGTCGTATGATGAAGCAGTGAAGAGAGTAGTAGAGGAAGATGGGTCCAGGGTGAGAGATCCTGAGAGGATCCCTGTGACTAGGCTGACTGAAATTGTGTTTTATTATTTTTACACATTTGGAACCACAGGTCATGTATGTTGGATGTGTTGTTGAACCAAAGGTCATGTATGTTGGATGTGTTGTTGAACCACAGGTCATGTATGTTGGATGTGTTGTTGAACCACAGGTCATGTATGTTGGATGTGTTGTTGAACCACAGGTCATGTATGTTGGATGTGTTGTTGAACCAAAGGTCATGTATGTTGGATGTGTTGTTGAACCAAAGGTCATGTATGTTGGATGTGTTGTTGAACCACAGGTCATGTATGTTGGATATGTTGTTGAACCACAGGTCATGTATGTTGGATGTGTTGTTGAACCAAAGGTCATGTATGTTGGATGTGTTGTTGAACCAAAGGTCATGTATGTTGGATGTGTTGTTGAACCAAAGGTCATGTATGTTGGATGTGTTGTTGAACCACAGGTCATGTATGTTGGATATGTTGTTGAACCACAGGTCATGTATGTTGGATGTGTTGTTGAACCAAAGGTCATGTATGTTGGATGTGTTGTTGAACCAAAGGTCATGTATGTTGGATGTGATGTTGAACCAAAGGTCATGTATGTTGGATGTGTTGTTGAACCAAAGGTCATGTATGTTGGATGTGTTGTTGAACCAAAGGTCATGTATGTTAGATGTGTTGTTGAACCAAAGGTCATGTATGTTGGATGTGTTGTTGAACCAAAGGTCATGTATGTTGGATGTGTTGTTGAACCAAAGGTCATGTATGTTGGATGTGATGTTGAACCACAGGTCATGTATGTTAGATGTGTTGTTGAACCAAAGGTCATGTATGTTGGATGTGTTGTTGAACCAAAGGTCATGTATGTTGGATGTGATGTTGAACCACAGGTCATGTATGTTGGATGTGTTGTTGAACCAAAGGTCATGTATGTTGGATGTGTTGTTGAACCACAGGTCATGTATGTTGGATGTGTTGTTGAACCACAGGTCATGTATGTTGGATGTGTTGTTGAACCACAGGTCATGTATGTTGGATGTGTTGTTGAACCAAAGGTCATGTATGTTGGATGTGTTGTTGAACCACAGGTCATGTATGTTGGATGTGTTGTTGAACCACAGGCCATGTATGTTGGATGTGTTGTTGAACCAAAGGTCATGTATGTTGGATGTGTTGTTGAACCAAAGGTCATGTATGTTGGATGTGTTGTTGAACCAAAGGTCATGTATGTTAGATGTGTTGTTGAACCACAGGTCATGTATGTTGGATGTGTTGTTGAACCAAAGGTCATGTATGTTGGATGTGTTGTTGAACCAAAGGTCATGTATGTTGGATGTGTTGTTGAACCAAAGGTCATGTATGTTGGATGTGTTGTTGAACCACAGGTCATGTATGTTCGATGTGTTGTTGAACCAAAGGTCATGTATGTTGGATGTGTTGTTGAACCAAAGGTCATGTATGTTGGATGTGTTGTTGAACCAAAGGTCATGTATGTTGGATGTGTTGTTGAACCAAAGGTCATGTATGTTGGATGTGTTGTTGAACCAAAGGTCATGTATGTTGGATGTGATGTTGAACCAAAGGTCATGTATGTTGGATGTGTTGTTGAACCAAAGGTCATGTATGTTGGATGTGTTGTTGATCACTGTCAGTAATTTCATGTTGCTAATAAAGATTTTACTGCAGCAATTCTGTCACTTACTATTTGTTTCTACTGTACATTCTATAAAGTTAAGATGACTCGTTCACTTTTCGATAGTATGTTGCCAAAAATGCACACATTCAACTATCATCCAAAAAATGTAGAGTGGTTTACAGTAAAATGTAGAGTGGTTTACAGTAAAATGTAGAGTGGTTTACAGTAAAATGTAGAGTGGTTTACAGTGAAAGGAAACTGAATTATGAAAAACAATGGATTTCATATGGCCTATTGTCTGCAGGTAGAACTGAAACATGAAAAGTTATGCAGTTTTTGCAATGCTATCAACTGTTAGTATTTTGAAAGTCGGTACTAAAAGTTGGTACTAAAATATAATATTTCTTGGAACTTTTGAGTCAAGGATATGTTTCTGTACATGTCTGGATTATCTAGTTAATTATAAAAATCTATATTTGTTCCATTGGTTGGCTGTGTGTGAGAGAGAGAGAGAGAATCAGAGAGAAAAAGATGGAGACAGAGAGAGACAAAGAGAGAGGGAATGTGAGAGAGAACAAGCCTGAACCTGAAAAAAAAAATAGTTGAGCAAATGAAAGTAACTTTCAACGACCAAATGATCATTCCAGACTCTGCTTCTGTTGAGAGAGAAATAAAAGGTAAGACAACGATTGTTATGTGTATTCATATAGTTGATGATATTGTTATGTGTATTCATATAGTTGATGATATTGTTATGTGTATTCATATAGTTGATGATATTGTTATGTGTATTCATGTAGTTGATGATATTGTTATGTGTATTAATATAGTTGATGATATTGTTATGTATATTCATATAGTTGATGATATTGTTATGTGTATTCATATAGTTGATGATATTGTTATGTGTATTCATATAGTTGATGATATTGTTATGTGTATTCATATAGTTGATGATATTATTTGTGGACAGAGAGTTATAATAGGTCTACTCTCCTTAAAATGTACTTGACGTAAATTAGATATGGGGGGTTGAATTCGTTCTGTGCCCATCTGTGTTCCCCAGGGTGATCTCCTACTGTATCATAGGCCTATAGACTTGTCTTCTCTAACAGGCTTAAAACACAACAAGCAACAAACAAACATTTTCTCTTTCTCATCTACTGTTAATGCTTTTCACTCAGGAAGGTTTGTTGTGTGACAGAGAGACAAACAAATATTTAGAAAAGCCTAACAACAAAGGATACTTCCTCAACACAGGTTGTGCCCACCTTAGTAAAAGGTTTGGCAACGGAAACCGTTTAGTCCACGTTGTACAGAGTTTGGAGTTAACGGTTTATGCAACATTTTAAACTATTGGCTGTAGAGTAAACTAATGAACATGACAAAGGTACTATCATATAACTCGGCATGTTCATACCTGCCTGATGCTGAAACCTGATTGTAGCCTGAGGGGTATTGGATGATGCAAAACAGATATACTGGTTTTCTAAAGCTAGCCAGCTTCAGTTGGCTTCATATTCCAGCTCAGGCCTCACCCATCAGAATATACAGAGAGCTAGCCAGCTTCAGTTAGCTTCACATTCCAGCTCAGGCCTCATCCATCAGAATATACAGAGAGCTAGCCAGGTTCAGTTAGCGTCACATTCCATCTCAGGCCTCACCCATCAGAATATACAGAGAGCTAGCCAGCTTCAGTTAGCTTCACATTCCAGCTCAGGCCTCATCCATCAGAATATACAGAGAGCTAGCCAGGTTCAGTTAGCGTCACATTCCATCTCAGGCCTCACCCATCAGAATATACAGAGCGCTAGCCAGGTTCAGTTAGCTTCACATTACAGCTCAGGCCTCATCCATCAGAATATACAGAGTGCTAGCCAGGTTCAGTTAGCGTCACATTCCAGCTCAGGCCTCATCCATCAGAATATACAGAGTGCTAGCCAGGTTCAGTTAGCTTCACATTTCAGCTCAGGCCTCATCCATCAGAATATACAGAGCGCTAGCCAGGTTCAGTTAGCTTCACATTACAGCTCAGGCCTCATCCATCAGAATATACAGAGTGCTAGCCAGGTTCAGTTAGCTTCACATTCCAGCTCAGGCCTCATCCATCAGAATATACAGAGTGCTAGCCAGGTTCAGTTAGCTTCACATTCCAGCTCAGGCCTCATCCATCAGAATATACAGAGCGCTAGCCAGGTTCAGTTAGCTTCACATTCCATCTCAGGCCTCATCCATCAGAATATACAGAGCGCTAGCCAGGTTCAGTTAGCTTCACATTCCATCTCAGGCCTCATCCATCAGAATATACAGAGAGCTAGCCAGGTCCAGTTAGCTTCACATTACAGCTCAGGCCTCATCCATCAGAATATACAGAGTGTTAGCCAGGTTCAGTTAGCTTCACATTCCAGCTCAGGCCTCATCCATCAGAATATACAGAGAGCTAGCCAGGTTCAGTTAGCGTCACATTCCATCTCAGGCCTCACCCATCAGAATATACAGAGAGCTAGCCAGCTTCAGTTAGCTTCACATTCCAGCTCAGGCCTCATCCATCAGAATATACAGAGAGCTAGCCAGGTTCAGTTAGCGTCACATTCCATCTCAGGCCTCACCCATCAGAATATACAGAGCGCTAGCCAGGTTCAGTTAGCTTCACATTACAGCTCAGGCCTCATCCATCAGAATATACAGAGTGCTAGCCAGGTTCAGTTAGCGTCACATTCCAGCTCAGGCCTCATCCATCAGAATATACAGAGTGCTAGCCAGGTTCAGTTAGCTTCACATTTCAGCTCAGGCCTCATCCATCAGAATATACAGAGCGCTAGCCAGGTTCAGTTAGCTTCACATTCCAGCTCAGGCCTCATCCATCAGAATATACAGAGTGTTAGCCAGGTTCAGTTAGCTTCACATTCCAGCTCAGGCCTCATCCATCAGAATATACAGAGTGCTAGCCAGGTTCAGTTAGCTTCACATTCCAGCTCAGGCCTCATCCATCAGAATATACAGAGCGCTAGCCAGGTTCAGTTAGCTTCACATTCCATCTCAGGCCTCATCCATCAGAATATACAGAGCGCTAGCCAGGTTCAGTTAGCTTCACATTCCATCTCAGGCCTCATCCATCAGAATATACAGAGAGCTAGCCAGGTCCAGTTAGCTTCACATTACAGCTCAGGCCTCATCCATCAGAATATACAGAGTGTTAGCCAGGTTCAGTTAGCTTCACATTCCATCTCAGGCCTCATCCATCAGAATATACAGAGAGCTAGCCAGGTCCAGTTAGCTTCACATTACAGCTCAGGCCTCATCCATCAGAATATACAGAGTGTTAGCCAGGTTCAGTTAGCTTCACATTCCAGCTCAGGCCTCATCCATCAGAATATACAGAGCGCTAGTCTTCAGGAAGTCCAGAGAGGACATATTAATAAAATTTTACAAAAATAATAATTCCTTCTTTATTTCGAGATCACAACTCATTTTCTCATGATCATTACATAGTAAAAGTTGTTTTGATGAGATCACAAGATAATGTGTTTTTTTGTTTGTTTTTTTGCATTGTTTGTAACTTATTTTTTAAACTTATTTTGTACATAATGTTGCTGCTACCGTCTCTTATGAGCGAAAATAACTTCTGGAAGTCAGAACATTTCCCTGTATATAGTCTCCACATTGACTCTGTACCGTAATACCCTGTATATAGTCTCCACATTGACTCTGTACCGTAAAACCCTGTATATAGCCTCCACATTGACTCTGTACCGTAATACCCTGTATATAGCCTCCACATTGACTCTGTACCGTAATACCCTGTATATAGCCTCCACATTGACTCTGTACCGTAATACCCTGTATATAGTCTCCACATTGACTCTGTACCGTAAAACCCTGTATATAGTCTCCACATTGACTCTGTACCGTAATACCCTGTATATAGTCTCACTATTGTTATTTTACTGCTGCTCTTGACCTACTTGGAACTTTTATGTCTTATTCTTATTCGTATTTTTAAAACGGTATTGTTGGTTAGGGGCTCGTAAGTAAGCCTTTCACTGTAAGGTTGTAAGGTTGTATTCGGCGCATGTGACTAATACAATTTGATTTGATTTGATAATTCTCTCATGATCACAACATATATATTTTTTGTTGTTGCTGAGAACATGAGATAAACTGTATAATTAGGAGAGGACATATTGATGATAGTGTCAGAGCCCACGGTGGGTCAGTATTACTGAGAACATGAGATAAACTGTATAATTAGGAGTGGACATATTGATGATAGAGTGACAGAGCCCACGGTGGGTCAGTATTACTGAGAACATGAGATAAACTGTATAATTAGGAGTGGACATATTGATGATAGAGTGACAGAGCCCACGGTGGATCAGTATTGCTGAGAACATGAGATAAACTGTATAATTAGGAGAGGACATATTGATGATAGAGTGTCAGAGCCCACGGTGGGTCAGTATTACTGAGAACACGAGATAAACTGTATAATTAGGAGTGGACATATTGATGATAGAGTGACAGCATGACTGTCAGAGCCCACGGTGGATCAGGTACATTTGTATTGATTGCTAAACTAAGGGATGGTACTTTTCATGATGACATCATGCTTCATTTGTGTTTGGAGCTCATTGTCAGTTGAGGCAGCTAAACCCTCGTGGGGCTTTTAAACCCTGAACTATGTCTGACAGGCAACTCTGTCTCCCAGGCTGTGTGCCACCTCCAAGAACACAGCCATTCGCATGCAAGAAACTATGCAGCTAACTTGGCTAGTCTTGTGAGTAAGCTAGCTAGCTAGTTAGATATGTAATCTTCTTATCTATGTTGGTTGTTAGCTAGCTAGCTAGTTAGCTATGTAGTCTTCTTATCTATGTTGGTTGTTAGCTAGCTAGCTAGTTAGCTATGTAGTCTTCTTATCTATGTTGGTTGTTAGCTAGCTAGCTAGTTAGCTATGTAGTCTTCTTATCTATGTTGGTTGTTAGCTAGATAGCTAGTTAGCTATGTAGTCTTCTTATCTATGTTGGTTGTTAGCTAGCTAGCTAGTTAGCTATGTAGTCTTCTTATATATGTTGGTTGTTAGCTTGCATAACTGATATGTGTATAATTGTAAGGGACACTTCATGATTTATGGATAATATTTAAATGTACAGAGTGGGTGAGCTCCATTCCTGACAGGCTGATCAGAGTCAATCAGGATGCTGCCTAGTTGGCTGTTTCATAGGTAAAGCTCCATGCAGGCAGACTACCTGTCAGTGCTTTATAGGCTGATACATATAATCCAGAGTGGATGAGCTCTATTCCTGACAGGCTGATCAGATTGAATAGCAGCCTCAGAGGATGCTGCCTTGTAGGCTGTTTCATATGTAAGATTCCTAGCAGACAGACTACAGGAAGTATCTTCATTTATCAGCCTCTGAAGAAGTGTCATTTTGTTTGGAGTGGACATTAAATGGAGGATCACACAGAACGTCTGGAGGAGCTCGAGAAGGACATGTCTCTCCAGAGCAGGGCATCATTCGAAAGGAGTGATAACGGGGGTGGCATTAAGTGTTGAGGAGGATCAGTTGAAATTGAAGCTTCCCGGTGTCTGTGACTTACGCCATTTGGTGAGACGCAGATCTGTTAGAGAGCGTGGGGGAACGGAGAAGACATTGTCTGTGTTATTGAGTTTTGATGTCTTTTCCCGACAAGGTCAAGTTAGGACTTGTTAGTTTTCCTGTGGGAGGTTTTGTTCTGCACGCACTCTGGTGTTTTAGGTGCCAAGTTCATGGACATGTTGCAACAGTGTGTAGGAGGGAGATGCCTAGATATGAGAAGTGTACAGGAGGGAGATGTCTAGATATGAGAAGTGTACAGGAGGGAGATGTCTAGATATGAGAAGTGTACAGGAGGGAGATGCCTAGATATGAGAAGTGTACAGGAGGGAGATGCCTAGATATGAGAAGTGTACAGGAGGGCATGAGACGATGGAATGTGTGGTATCGGTTGAGAAACTTGTGTGTTAGCTGTGGGGGTGATCATGGGGCTGGAGATCGGAGGTGTCTGTTGAGAGACTTGTGTGTTAGTTTTGGGGGTGATCATGGGGCTGGAGATCGGAGGTGTCTGTTGAGAGACCTGTGTGTTAGTTGTGGGGGTGATCATGGGGCTGGAGATCGGAGGTGTCTGTTGAGAGACTTGTGTGTTAGCTGTGGGGGTGATCATGGGGCTGGAGATCGGAGGTGTCTGCTGAGAGAAAGGCAGGTTGAGGTTGCCAGGGTTACAGTAGTACAGAAGGTGTCGTATGATGAAGCAGTGAAGAGAGTAGTAGAGGAAGATGGGTACAGGGTGAGGGATCCTGAGAGGATCCCTGTGACTAGGCCGACTGAAATTGTGTTTTATTATTATTACACATTTGGAACCAAAGGCCATGTATGTTGGATTTGTCATTGATCTCTGGCAGCAATTTCATGTTGCTAATAAAGCTTTTACTGCAGCAATTCTGTCATTTACAAAAAAATTCTACAGTACATTATATAAAGTAAAGATGACTCATTCACTTTTAGATAGTATTGTCACGAACAGGCTCGAAGTTCGTAACAAAAAGGGAGACAAAGTGGAGATAAGGAATAACAAAAATATATTTATTAACTGAAATAACCTAAATACAATTAACAATGGTGTGTGTAGTCAGTACTAGAATCCAAGCTGGCGTAGCAGTCGGACGTGTCTTGTCTTGTCCTGTCCCGTGTAAATAGTCTTCGTATTTTTCGTATACATTTCGTATATATTTTAATTTCACTTTCCACCTAGGAACAGAATATACATTCCTACATTCCGCCTCGCCCAATGTGGTACGGACCTGCTATTTTTTTATACTTTAGAACCGTAACCCCAATCAGAAGCTAGCCAGATAACTAGCTACTAGCTAGTAGTCAGTTAGCCACTGCTGCGGTCTTCACCCTCAACTCGGACACAGCCAGCTTCAATACCGGGCCAGTACCTGCCATTCTGCAAGCGCGATATCAACCCAGAGCATATAGGACTGCTTTTTCTCTACCACATCACCGGATGCCTGACGCAAGCTCTGGACAATTACACCGTATCATCACAGCTAGCTAGCTGCAACCGAGTGGCTACTACTGGCTAACACCTCTGTCCCGAAGCAAGCACCAGTTAGCCTTGAGCTAGCCTCGAGCTAGGCCCATCTGCCGGCTAGCTGAAGAGGTCTACCAGCGAATTCTTGGGCTACAATACCAGCTACAAGCTAATTTAGCCATTTTTTTATTTTTATCACTTTATGCCTTATTGTATGTCTCTCTCAAATATCAATATGCCTTGCATACTGTTACTCAGGCTAGTTATCATTATCATTGTTTTGGTTTGCAATGGACCCTGTAGTTCCACTCTCCGTACCTCTGATACCTCCTTGGTCCCACCCCCCACACATGCGGTGACCTCACCCATTGAGACCAGCATGTCCAGAGATACAACCTCTCTTATCATCACCCAGTGCCTGGGCTTGCCTCCGCTGTACCCACGCCCCACCATACCCCTGTCTGCACATCATGCCCAGAATCTATTCTACCACGCCCATAAATCTGCTCCTTTTATTCTTTGTCCCCAACGCTCTAGGCGACCAGTTTTGATAGCCTTTAGCCGCACCCTCATCCTACTACTCCTCTGTTCCTCGGGTGATGTGGAGGTAAACCCAGGCCCTGCATGTCCCCAGTCACCCTCATTTGTTGACTTCTGTGATCGAAAAAGCCTTGGCCTCATGCATGTCAACATCAGAAGCCTCCTCCCTAAGTTTGCCTTACTCACCGCTTTAGCACACTCTGCCAACCCTGATGTCCTTGCCGTGTCCGAATCCTGGCTTAGGAAGGCCACCAAAAATTCTGAGATTTCCATACCCAACTATAACACTTTCCGTCAAGATAGAACTGCCAAAGGGGGAGGAGTTTCAATCTACTGCAGAGATAGCCTGCAAAGTTCTGTCATACTTTCCAGGTCTATGCCCAAACAGTTCGAACTTCTAATTTTAAAAATTAATCTCTCCAGAAATAAGTCTCTCACTGTTGCCGCCTGCTACCGACCCCCCTCAGCTCCCAGCTGTGCCCTGGACACCATCTGTGAATTGATCGCTCCCCATCTAGCTTCAGAGTTTGTTCTGTTAGGTGACCTAAACTGGGATATGCTTAACACCCCGGCAGTCCTACAATCCAAGCTTGATGCCCTCAATCTCACACAAATCATCAAGGAACCCACCAGGTACAACCCTAAATCCGTAAACATGGGCACCCTAATAGACATTATCCTGACCAACCTGCCCTCCAAATACACCTCTGCTGTCTTCAATCAAGATCTCAGCGATCACTGCCTCATTGCCTGTATCCGCCACGGGTCCGCGGTCAAACGACCACCCCTCATCACTGTCAAACGCTCCCTAAAACACTTCTGCGAGCAGACCTTTCTAATCGACCTGGCCCGGGTACCCTGGAAGGATATTGACCTCATCCCGTCAGTTGAGGATGCCTGGTCATTCTTTAAATGTTACTTCCTCACCATATTAGACAAGCATGCTCCGTTCAAAAAATGCAGAACCAAGAACAGATATAGCCCTTGGTTCACTCCAGACCTGACTGCCCTCGACCAGCACAAAAACATCCTGTGGCGAACTGCAATAGCATCGAAGAGCCCCCGCGATATGCAACTGTTCAGGGAAGTCAGGAACCAATACACGCAGTCAGTCAGGAAAGCAAAGGCCAGCTTTTTCAAGCAGAAATTTGCATCCTGTAGCTCTAACTCCAAAAAGTTCTGGGATACTGTAAAGTCCATGGAGAACAAGAGCACCTCCTCCCAGCTGCCCACTGCACTGAGGCTAGGTAACACGGTCACCACCGATAAATCCGTGATAATCGAAGACTTCAACAAGCATTTCTCAATGGCTGGCCATGCCTTCCTCCTGGCGACTTCAACCTTGGCCAACAGCCCCGCCCCCCCCGCTGCTACTCGCCCAAGCCTCCCCAGCTTCTCCTTTACCCAAATCCAGATAGCAGATGTTCTGAAAGAGCTGGAAAACCTGGACCCATACAAATCAGCTGGGCTTGACAATCTGGACCCCCTATTTCTGAAACTGTCCGCCGCCATTGTCGCACCCCCTATCACCAGCCTGTTCAACCTCTCCTTCGTATCATCTGAGATCCCCAAGGATTGGAAAGCTGCCGCGGTCATCCCCCTCTTCAAAGGGGGAGACACCCTGGACCCAAACTGTTACAGACCTATATCCATCCTGCCCTGCCTATCTAAGGTCTTCGAAAGCCAAGTCAACAAACAGATCACTGACCATCTCGAATCCCACCGTACCTTCTCCGCTGTGCAACCCGGTTTCCGAGCCGGTCATGGGTGCACCTCAGCCACGCTCAAGGTACTAAACGATATCATAACCGCCATCGATAAAAGACATTACTGTGCAGCCGTCTTCATCGACCTGGCCAAGGCTTTCGACTCTGTCAATCACCATATTCTTATCGGCAGACTCAGTAGCCTCGGTTTTTCTAATGACTGCCTTGCCTGGTTCACCAACTACTTTGCAGACAGAGTTCAGTGTGTCAAATCGGAGGGCATGTTGTCCGGTCCTCTGGCAGTCTCTATGGGGGTACCACAGGGTTCAATTCTCGGGCCGACTCTTTTCTCTGTATACATCAATGATGTTGCTCTTGCTGCGGGCGATTCCCTGATCCACCTCTACGCAGACGACACCATTCTATATACTTCCGGCCCTTCCTTGGACACTGTGCTATCTAACCTCCAAACGAGCTTCAATGCCATACAACACTCCTTCCGTGGCCTCCAACTGCTCTTAAACGCTAGTAAAACCAAATGCATGCTTTTCAACCGTTCGCTGCCTGCACCCGCACGCCCGACTAGCATCACCACCCTGGACGGTTCCGACCTAGAATATGTGGACATCTATAAGTACCTAGGTGTCTGGCTAGACTGCAAACTCTCCTTCCAGACTCATATCAAACATCTCCAATCCAAAATCAAAGCAAGAATCGGCTTTCTATTCCGCAACAAAGCCTCCTTCACTCACGCCGCCAAACTTACCCTAGTAAAACTGACTATCCTACCGATCCTCGACTTCGGCGATGTCATCTACAAAATAGCTTCCAATACTCTACTCAGCAAACTGGATGCAGTTTATCACAGTGCCATTCGTTTTGTTACTAAAGCACCTTATACGACCCACCACTGCGACCTGTATGCCCTAGTCGGCTGGCCCTCGCTACATGTTCGTCGTCAGACCCACTGGCTCCAGGTCATCTACAAGGCTATGCTAGGTAAAGTGCCGCCTTATCTCAGTTCACTGGTCACGATGGCTACACCCACCCGCAACACGCGCTCCAGCAGGTGTATCTCACTGATCATCCCTAAAGCCAAAACCTCATTTGGACGCCTTTCCTTCCAGTTCTCTGCTGCCTGCGACTGGAACGAATTGCAAAAATCTCTGAAGTTGGAGACTTTTATCTCCCTCAACAACTTTAAAAATCTGCTATCCGAGCAGCTAACCGATCGCTGCAGCTGTACATAGTCCATCTGTAAACTACCCACCCAATTTACCTACCTCACCCCCCATACTGCTTTTATTTATTTACTTTTCTGCTCTTTTGCACACCAGTATCTCTTCTTGCACATGATCATCTGATGATTTATCACTCCAGTGTTAATCTGCTAAATTGTAATTATTCGATTTATTGCCTACCTCATGCCTTTTGCACACATTGTATATAGATTCTCTTTTTTTCTACCATGTTATTGACTTGTTTATTGTTTACTCCATGTGTAACTCTGTGTTGTCTGTTCACACTGCTATGCTTTATCTTGGCCAGGTCGCAGTTGCAAATGAGAACTTGTTCTCAACTAGCCTACCTGGTTAAATAAAGGTTAAATAAAAAAAATAAAAAAAAAATGAGTAGTGTAAGTGAGTAGTTGTGTGTATAAATGTGATAATGAGGGGTGTTGAAAGTTGCCAAAGCAAACAAACAAAACGGCCACAAAAATACAACAAACTCTAACAGTGTGTCTGCATGGAGAGAGTCTCCTCCATGAATGGGGAAGAGGTGTATTTATCCTGGGACACACCCGTGCCCAGGTGTGTCTGCATGGAGAGAGTCTCCTCCATGAATGGGGAAGAGGTGTATTTATCCTGGGACACACCCGGGCCCAGGTGTGTCTGCATGGAGAGAGTCTCCTCCATGAATGGGGAAGTGGTGTATTTATCCTGGGACACACCCGGGCCCAGGTGTGTCTGCATGGAGAGAGTCTCCTCCATGAATGGGGAAGAGGTGTATTTATCCTGGGACACACCCGGGCCCAGGTGTGTCCCATTTCGCTGACGACCCTCCCGGCTCCGCCCACCGGCATCCTAATAAGGAAAACAAGAGCAAAGAGAGAATACGGCAGACAGAGTGGGAGGGTCGTCACAGTATGTTGACAAAGATTGTGTCACATTTGACACTCAACCCAAAGATGTAGAGTGTTTTACAGTAAAATGTAGAGTGTTTTACAGTAAAATGTAGAGTGGTTTACAGTAAAATGTAGAGTGGTTTACAGTAAAATGTAGAGTGGTTTATAGTAAAATGTAGAGTGGTTTACAGTGAAAGGAAACTGAATTATAAAAAACAATCTATTTCATATTGTCTATTGTCTGCAGGTAGAACTGAGACATGTACAGTTATGCAGTTTTTGTAATGCTGTCAACTGTTAGTGTTTTGGAAGTCGAAATAAAAATTATATTTCTTTGAACTTTTGAGTCAAGGATATGTTTCTGTACCTGTCTGTATTATTTAGTTAATCATTATTTGATTATTATTATTATTTTCCCCCCGTTGTTTGGCTGTGTGAGATAGAGAGATAGAGAGAGAGAGTCAGAGAGAAAGAGCTAGAGACAGAGAGAGACAAAGAGAGAGGGAGAGAGAACAAGCCTGAACCTGAAGAAAAAAATGTTGAGCAAATGAAAGTAACTTTCTACGACCCAATGATCATTCAGACTCTGTTTCTATTGAGAGATGAAAGGTAAGACGACGATTGTTATGTGTATTAATATAGTTGATGATATTGTTATGTGTATTCATATAGTTGATGATATTTTTGGTGGACAGTGCTATAATAGTCCTACTCTCCTTAAAATGTTTGATATAAATTAGATGCGTGGGGTGAATTCGTTCTGTGTCCATCTGTGTGCCCCAGGGTGATCGCTCCTACACTATCTAGAATCTAAAAGGGTTCTTTCGCTGTCCCCATAGGAGAACCCTTTGTAGAACTCTTTTTGGAACTAGGTAGGTCTAGGTCTACCTGGAAGCCAGAAGGGTTCTACCTGGAACTCAAAAGCGTTCTCCTATGGGGACAGCCGGAGGACCCGTTTGGAACCCTTTATTCTAAGAGTGTACTGTATCATAGGTCTATAGACTTGTCTTCTCAAAACAGGCTTAAAACACAACAAGCAACAAACAAACATTTTCTCTTTCTAATCTACTGTTTATGCTTTTCACTCAGGAAGGTTTGTTGTGTGAAAGAGACTAATAAATATTGTGGAAAGCCTAACAACAAATTACACTTCCTCAAAACAAGTTGTGTGTATTCATTAGTGCCGACCGTAGCAAAATGTTTGGCAACAGAAACCGTTTAGTCCACGTTGTACAGTGTTTGGAGTAAACTGTTTATGCAACATTTTAAAACTGTTGGCTGTGGAGTAAACTAATGAATACAACCCAGGTTGTATCCTACGACTCGGCTGTTGATACCTGCCTGATGTTGAAACCTGAACGTAGCCTGAAGGGGTATACTATGATGCAAGCTAGATATACTGGTTTTCTAGTTAGCCACCTTCAGTTAGCTTCACATTCCAGCTCAGGCCTCATCCATCAGAATATACAGAGCGCTAGTCATCAGGAAGGTGCTCTCTCAGCAGAACGGAAAATATCTCAATGACTTGACATGTTCTGGTTGTGAATTTAGGCTACAAGGTGAGAATCCTGCCAGGGATTATTGTAAAGTGTGTAGAGAAATGTAATGTATGGTGTAATGTTAGTATAGTGAAGTAAAACACTCCTAACAGTAGATAAATGTAATGTATGGTGTAATGTTAGTATAGTGAAGTGAAACACTCCTAACAGTAGATAAATTAAATGTATGGTGTAATGTTAGTATAGTGAAGTAAAACACTCCTAACAGTAGATAAATGTAATGTATGGTGTAATGTTAGTATAGTGAATGGAAGTAAAACACTCCTAACAGTAGATAAATTAAATGTATGGTGTAATGTTAGTATAGTGAATGACAGTAAAACACTCCTAACAGTAGATAAATTAAATGTATGGTGTAATGTTAGTATAGTGAAGTAAAACACTCCTAACAGTAGATAAATTAAATGTATGGTGTAATGTTAGTATAGTGAAGTGAAACACTCCTAACAGTAGATAAATTAAATGTATGGTGTAATGTTAGTATAGTGAAGTAAAACACTCCTAACAGTAGATAAATTAAATGTATGGTGTAATGTTAGTATAGTGAAGTAAAACACTCCTAACAGTCTACTTCTACTGAGACAGGTTGGTGTCAGTTTAATCAAACAACATGGAGCTGACTGGACCTGGTCAAGTCAAATTCAATACATCAATATTCAGATATTATAGTTCTACATTTAACATTTCATATGATAATGTAATTGTATCATAGTTCCACTATAGTGTAGTGATCCTTTACATTTCATATGATAATGTAATTGTATCATAGTTCCACTATAGTGTAGTGATCCTCTACATTTCATATGATAATGTAATTGTACCATAGTTCTACTATAGTGAAATGATTCTCTACATTTCATATGATAATGTAATTGTATCATTGTTCCAAGATAATGTGGTGGTCCTCTACATTTCATATGATAATGTAATTGTACCATAGTTCCACTATAGTGCAGTGATCCTCGCTATATGAGCCACGTCACAATTCCAACCAAGTATCCCAATTGGTGCCAATGGCACTTTTACAGGTGCGACCTGGGTTCACTTACCTGCACCGCTGTTCACTGCGTTGGTGTCAGAAGTGGTATGGTGTATGTGAGGCCAACAGAATGTATGGCCCGGATGTGTGAGGGTTCTGAGTAGTTGAAGCACAGGACTTGCTTTTATAGGGGGCAGTGTGAGTCAGGTTACAATTCCCATCGCAGCAATAGGGTTAACCTTATTTATACTGATACTGGGTTAACCCTATTGATACTGATACAGGGTTAACCCTGTTAATACTGATACTGGGTTAACCCTGTTTATACTGATAGTGGGTTAACACTGTTTATACTGATACTGGGTTAACACTATTTATACTGATACTGGGTTAACCTTATTTATACTGATACTGGGTTAACCCTATTTATACTGATACTGGGTTAACACTATTTATACTGATACTGGGTTAACCTTATTTATACTGATACTGGGTTAACACTATTGATACTAAAACTGGGTTAACACTATTGATACTGATACTGGGTTAACCCTATTTATACTGATACTGGGTTAACCCTGTTTATACTGATACTGGGTTAACACTATTTATACTGATACTGGGTTAACCTTATTTATACTGATACTGGGTTAACCCTATTTATACTGATACTGGGTTAACCCTGTTTATACTGATACTGGGTTAACACTATTTATACTGATACTGGGTTAACCCTGTTTATACTGATACTGGGTTAACCCTATTTATACTGATACTGGGTTAACCCTGTTTATACTGATACCGGGTTAACTGTATTGGTACAGATACTGGGTTAACCCTATTTATACTGATACTGGGTTAACTGTATTGGTACTGATACTGGGTTAACCCTATTGATGCTGATACTGGGTTAACTCTATTTATACTGATACTGGGTTAACCCTATTGATGCTGATACTGGGTTAACTGTATTGGTACTGATACTGGGCTAACCCTGTTTATACTGATACTGGGTTAACCCTATTTATACTGATACTGGGTTAACTGTATTGGTACTGATACTGGGTTAACTGTATTGGTACTGATACTGGGCTAACCCTATTGATTATGATACTGAGTTAACACTATTGATACTAAAACTGGGTTAACACTATTGATACTAAACCTGGGTTAACACTATTTATACTGATACTGGGTTAACCCTGTTAATACTGATACTGGGTTAACCCTATTTATACTGATACTGGGTTAACCCTATTTATACTGATACTGGGTTAACACTATTTATACTGATACTGGGTTAACACTATTGATACTAAAACTGGGTTAACACTATTTACACTGATACTGGGTTAACACTATTGATACTAAAACTGGGTTAACACTATTTATAATGATAATGGGTTAACCCTATTTATACTGATACTGGGTTAACCCTGTTTACACTGATACTGGGTTAACCCTATTCAAACTGATACTGGGTTAACCCTAATGATACTGATACTGGGTTAACACTATTTATACTGATACTGGGTTAACCCTATTTATACTGATACTGGGTTAACCCTATTTATACTGATACTGGGTTAACACTATTTATACTAAAACTGGGTTAACACTATTTATACTGATACTGGGTTAACCCTATTTATACTGATACTGGGTTAACCTTATTTATACTGATACTGGGTTAACACTGTTTATACTGATACTGGGTTAACACTATTTATACTGATACTGGGTTAACACTATTGATACTAAAACTGGTTTAACACTATTTATACTGATACTGGGTTAACACTATTGATACTAAAACTGGGTTAACCCTACTTATACTGATACTGGATTAACACTATCTATACTGATACTGGGTTAACACTATTTATACTGATACTGGGTTAACCCTATTTATACTGATACTGGGTTAACCCTGTTTATACTGATACCGGGTTAACTGTATTGGTACTGATACTGGGTTAACCCTATTTATACTGATACTGGGTTAACTGTATTGGTACTGATACTGGGTTAACTGTATTGGTACTGATACTGGGCTAACCCTATTGATTATGATACTGAGTTAACACTATTGATACTAAAACTGGGTTAACACTATTGATACTAAACCTGGGTTAACACTATTTATACTGATACTGGGTTAACCCTGTTAATACTGATACTGGGTTAACCCTATTTATACTGATACTGGGTTAACCCTATTTATACTGATACTGGGTTAACACTATTTATACTGATACTGGGTTAACACTATTGATACTAAAACTGGGTTAACACTATTTACACTGATACTGGGTTAACACTATTGATACTAAAACTGGGTTAACACTATTTATAATGATAATGGGTTAACCCTATTTATACTGATACTGGGTTAACCCTGTTTACACTGATACTTGGTTAACCCTATTCAAACTGATACTGGGTTAACCCTAATGATACTGATACTGGGTTAACACTATTTATACTGATACTGGGTTAACCCTATTTATACTGATACTGGGTTAACCCTATTTATACTGATACTGGGTTAACACTATTGATACTAAAACTGGGTTAACCCTGTTTATACTGATACTGGGTTAACCCTATTTATACTGATACTGGGTTAACACTATTTATACTGATACTGGGTTAACCCTATTGATACTGATACTGGGTTAACCCTGTTTATACTGATACTGGGTTAACACTATTGATACTAAAACTGGGTTAACACTATTTATACTGATACTGGGTTAACCCTATTTATACTGATACTGGGTTAACCTTATTTATACTGATACTGGGTTAACACTGTTTATACGGATACTGGGTTAACACTATTTATACTGATACTGGGTTAACACTATTGATACTAAAACTGGTTTAACACTATTTATACTGATACTGGGTTAACACTATTGATACTAAAACTGGGTTAACCCTACTTATACTGATACTGGATTAACACTATCTATACTGATACTGGGTTAACACTATTTATACTGATACTGGGTTAACCCTATTTATACTGATACTGGGTTAACCCTGTTTATACTGATACCGGGTTAACTGTATTGGTACTGATACTGGGTTAACCCTATTTATACTGATACTGGGTTAACTGTATTGGTACTGATACTGGGTTAACACTATCTATACTGATACTGGGTTAACACTATTTATGCTGATACTGGGTTAACCCTATTCATACTGATACTGGGTTAACCCTGTTTATGCTGATACTGGGTTAACCCTGTTTATGCTGATACTGTGTTAACCCTGTTTATGCTGATACTGTGTTAACCCTATTTATACTGATACTGGGTTAACACTATTGATACTAAAACTGGGTTAACACTATTTATACTGATACTGGGTTAACACTATTGATACTAAAACTGGGTTAACACTATTTATAATGATACTGGGTTAACCCTATTCATAGTGATACTGGGTTAACCCTGTTTACACTGATACTGGGTTAACCCTATTCAAACTGATACTGGGTTAACCCTATTGATACTGATACTGTGTTAACACTATTTATACTGATACTGGGTTAACCCTATTTATACTGATACTGGGTTAACCCTATTTATACTGATACTGGGTTAACACTATTGATGCTAAAACTGGGTTAACCCTGTTTATACTGATACTGGGTTAACCCTATTTATACTGATACTGGGTTAACACTATTTATACTGATACTGGGTTAACCCTATTGATACTGATACTGGGTTAACACTATTGATACTAAAACTGGGTTAACACTGTTTATACTGATACTGGGTTAACACTATTTATACTGATACTGGGTTAACCCTATTTATACTGATACTGGGTTAACCTTATTTATACTGATACTGGGTTAACACTGTTTATACTGATACTGGGTTAACACTATTTATACTGATACTGGGTTAACACTATTGATACTGATACTGGGTTAACACTATTGATACTAAAACTGGGTTAACCCTACTTATACTAATACTGGGTTAACACTATCTATACTGATACTGGGTTAACATTATTTATGCTGATACCGGGTTAACCCTATTCATACTGATACTGGGTTAACCCTGTTTATGCTGATACTGGGTTAACCCTGTTTATGCTGATACTGGGTTAACCCTGTTTATACTGATACTGTGTTAACCCTGTTTATACTGATACCGGGTTAACTGTATTGGTACTGATACTGGGTTAACCCTATTTATACTGATACTGGGTTAACCCTATTTATACTGATACTGGGTTAACCCTATGTATACTGATACTGGGTTAACCCTGTTTATACTGATACCGGGTTAACTGTATTGGTACTGATACTGGGTTAACCCTATTTATACTGATACTGGGTTAACTGTATTGGTACTGATACTGGGTTAACACTATCTATACTGATACTGGGTTAACACTATTTATGCTGATACTGGGTTAACCCTATTCATACTGATACTGGGTTAACCCTGTTTATGCTGATACTGGGTTAACCCTGTTTATGCTGATACTGGGTTAACCCTGTTTATGCTGATACTGTGTTAACCCTATTTATACTGATACTGTGTTACCCCTGTTTATACTGATACCGGGTTAACTGTATTGGTACTGATACTGGGTTAACCCTATTTATACTGATACTGGGTTAACCCTATTTATACTGATACTGGGTTAACGCTATTTATACTGATACTGGATTAACCCTATTTATACTGATACTGGGTTAACCCTATTTATACTGATACTGGGTTAACCCTGTTTATACTGATACTGGGTTAACACTATTTATACTGATACTGGGTTAACACTATTGATACTAAAACTGGGTTAACACTATTTATACTGATACTGGGTTAACACTATTGATACTAAAACTGGGTTAACACTATTTATAATGATACTGGGTTAACCCTATTTACACTGATACTGGGTTAACCCTATTCAAACTGATACTGGGTTAACCCTATTGATACTGATACTGTGTTAACACTATTTATACTGATACTGGGTTAACCCTATTTATACTGATACTGGGTTAACTGTATTGGTACTGATACTGGGTTAACCCTATTTATACTGATACTGGGTTAACCCTATTTATACTGATACTGGGTTAACACTATTTATACTGATACTGGGTTAACACTATTTATACTGATACTGGGTTAACACTATTGATACTAAAACTGGGTTAACACTATTTATACTGATACTGGGTTAACACTATTGATACTAAAACTGGGTTAACACTATTTATAATGATACTGGGTTAACTCTATTTACACTGATACTGGGTTAACCCTATTCAAACTGATACTGGGTTAACCCTATTGATACTGATACTGTGTTAACACTATTTATACTGATACTGGGTTAACCCTATTTATACTGATACTGGGTTAACCCTATTTATACTGATACTGGGTTAACACTATTGATACTAAAACTGGGTTAACCCTGTTTATACTGATACTGGGTTAACCCTATTTATACTGATACTGGGTTAACACTATTTATACTGATACTGGGTTAACCCTATTGATACTGATACTGGGTTAACACTATTGATACTAAAACTGGGTTAACACTGTTTATACTGATACTGGGTTAACACTATTTATACTGATACTGGGTTAACACTATTGATACTAAAACTGGGTGAACACTATTTATACTGATACTGGGTTAACACTATTGATACTAAAACTGGGTTAACCCTACTTATACTGATACTGGATTAACACTATCTATACTGATACTGGGTTAACACTATTTATACTGATACTGGGTTAACCCTATTTATACTGATACTGGGTTAACCCTGTTTATACTGATACCGGGTTAACTGTATTGGTACTGATACTGGGTTAACCCTATTTATACTGATACTGGGTTAACTGTATTGGTACTGATACTGGGTTAACACTATCTATACTGATACTGGGTTAACACTATTTATGCTGATACTGGGTTAACCCTATTCATACTGATACTGGGTTAACCCTGTTTATGCTGATACTGGGTTAACCCTGTTTATGCTGATACTGTGTTAACCCTGTTTATGCTGATACTGTGTTAACCCTATTTATACTGATACTGGGTTAACACTATTGATACTAAAACTGGGTTAACACTATTTATACTGATACTGGGTTAACACTATTGATACTAAAACTGGGTTAACACTATTTATAATGATACTGGGTTAACCCTATTTATACTGATACTGGGTTAACCCTGTTTACACTGATACTGGGTTAACCCTATTCAAACTGATACTGGGTTAACCCTATTGATACTGATACTGTGTTAACACTATTTATACTGATATTGGATTAACCCTATTTATACTGATACTGGGTTAACCCTATTTATACTGATACTGGGTTAACCCTGTTTATACTGATACTGGGTTAACACTATTTATACTGATACTGGGTTAACACTATTGATACTAAAACTGGGTTAACACTATTTATACTGATACTGGGTTAACACTATTGATACTAAAACTGGGTTAACACTATTTATAATGATACTGGGTTAACTCTGTTTACACTGATACTGGGTTAACCCTATTCAAACTGATACTGGGTTAACCCTATTGATACTGATACTGTGTTAACACTATTTATACTGATACTGGGTTAACCCTATTTATACTGATACTGGGTTAACCCTATTTATACTGATACTGGGTTAACACTATTGATACTAAAACTGGGTTAACCCTGTTTATACTGATACTGGGTTAACCCTATTTATACTGATACTGGGTTAACACTATTTATACTGATACTGGGTTAACCCTATTGATACTGATACTGGGTTAACACTATTGATATTAAAACTGGGTTAACACTGTTTATACTGATACTGGGTTAACACTATTTATACTGATACTGGGTTAACACTATTGATACTAAAACTGGGTTAACACTATTTATACTGATACTGGGTTAACACTATTGATACTAAATCTGGGTTAACCCTACTTATACTGATACTGGATTAACACTATCTATACTGATACTGGGTTAACACTATTTATACTGATACTGGGTTAACCCTATTTATACTGATACTGGGTTAACCCTGTTTATACTGATACCGGGTTAACTGTATTGGTACTGATACTGGGTTAACCCTATTTATACTGATACTGGGTTAACTGTATTGGTACTGATACTGGGTTAACACTATCTATACTGATACTGGGTTAACACTATTTATGCTGATACTGGGTTAACCCTATTCATACTGATACTTGGTTAACCCTGTTTATGCTGATACTGGGTTAACCCTGTTTATGCTGATACTGTGTTAACCCTGTTTATGCTGATACTGTGTTAACCCTATTTATACTGATACTGGGTTAACACTATTGATACTAGTCCCGTGTGGCTCAGTTGGTAGAGCATGGCGCTTGCAACGCCAGGGTTGTGGGTTCATTCCCCACGGGGGGACCAGGATGAATATGTATGAACTTTCCAATTTGTAAGTCGCTCTGGATAAGAGCGTCTGCTAAATGACTTAAATGTAAATGATACTAAAACTGGGTTAACACTATTTATACTGATACTGGGTTAACACTATTGATACTAAAACTGGGTTAACACTATTTATAATGATACTGGGTTAACACTATTTATACTGATACTGGGTTAACACTATTGATACTGATACTGGGTTAACACTATTGATACTAAAACTGGGTTAACCCTACTTATACTAATACTGGGTTAACACTATCTATACTGATACTGGGTTAACACTATTTATACTGATACTGGGTTAACCCTATTTATACTGATACTGGGTTAACCCTGTTTATACTGATACTGGGTTAACTGTATTGGTACTGATACTGGGTTAACCCTATTTATACTGATACTGGGTTAACTGTATTGGTACTGATACTGGGTTAACACTATCTATACTGATACTGGGTTAACACTATTTATGCTGATACCGGGTTAACCCTATTCATACTGATACTGGGTTAACCCTGTTTATGCTGATACTGGGTTAACCCTGTTTATGCTGATACTGGGTTAACCCTGTTTATACTGATACTGTGTTAACCCTGTTTCTACTGATACCTTGTTAACTGTATTGGTACTGATACTGGGTTAACCCTATTTATACTGATACTGGGTTAACCCTATTTATACTGATACTGGGTTAACCCTATTTATACTGATACTGGGTTAACCCTGTTTATACTGATACCGGGTTAACTGTATTGGTACTGATACTGGGTTAACCCTATTTATACTGATACTGGGTTAACACTATCTATACTGATACTGGGATAACACTATTTATGCTGATACTGGGTTAACCCTATTCATACTGATACTGGGTTAACCCTGTTTATGCTGATACTGGGTTAACCCTGTTTATGCTGATACTGGGTTAACCCTGTTTATGCTGATACTGTGTTAACCCTATTTATACTGATACTGTGTTCACCCTGTTTATACTGATACCGGGTTAACTGTATTGGTACTGATACTGGGTTAACCCTATTTATACTGATACTGGGTTAACCCTATTTATACTGATACTGGGTTAACGCTATTTATACTGATACTGGATTAACCCTATTTATACTGATACTGGGTTAACCCTATTTATACTGATACTGGGTTAACCCTGTTTATACTGATACTGGGTTAACACTATTTATACTGATACTGGGTTAACACTATTGATACTAAAACTGGGTTAACACTATTTATACTGATACTGGGTTAACACTATTGATACTAAAACTGGGTTAACACTATTTATAATGATACTGGGTTAACCCTATTTACACTGATACTGGGTTAACCCTATTCAAACTGATACTGGGTTAACCCTATTGATACTGATACTGTGTTAACACTATTTATACTGATACTGGGTTAACCCTATTTATACTGATACTGGGTTAACTGTATTGGTACTGATACTGGGTTAACCCTATTTATACTGATACTGGGTTAACCCTATTTATACTGATACTGGGTTAACACTATTTATACTGATACTGGATTAACCCTATGTATACTGATACTGGGTTAACCCTATTTATACTGATACTGGGTTAACCCTGTTTATACTGATACTGGGTTAACACTATTTATACTGATACTGGGTTAACACTATTGATACTAAAACTGGGTTAACACTATTTATACTGATACTGGGTTAACACTATTGATACTAAAACTGGGTTAACACTATTTATAATGATACTGGGTTAACCCTATTTACACTGATACTGGGTTAACCCTATTCAAACTGATACTGGGTTAACCCTATTGATACTGATACTGTGTTAACACTATTTATACTGATACTGTGTTAACCCTATTTATACTGATACTGGGTTAACCCTATTTATACTGATACTGGGTTAACACTATTGATACTAAAACTGGGTTAACCCTGTTTATACTGATACTGGGTTAACCCTATTTATACTGATACTGGGTTAACACTATTTATACTGATACTGGGTTAACCCTATTGATACTGATACTGGGTTAACACTATTGATACTAAAACTGGGTTAACACTGTTTATACTGATACTGGGTTAACACTATTTATACTGATACTGGGTTAACCCTATTTATACTGATACTGGGCTAACCTTATTTATACTGATACTGGGTTAACACTGTTTATACTGATACTGGGTTAACACAATTTATACTGATACTGGGTTAACACTATTGATACTAAAACTGGGTTAACACTATTTATACTGATACTGGGTTAACACTATTGATACTAAAACTGGGTTAACACTATTTATAATGATACTGGGTTAACCCTATTTACACTGATACTGGGTTAACCCTATTCAAACTGATACTGGGTTAACCCTATTGATACTGATACTGTGTTAACACTATTTATACTGATACTGGGTTAACCCTATTTATACTGATACTGGGTTAACTGTATTGGTACTGATACTGGGTTAACCCTATTTATACTGATACTGGGTTAACCCTATTTATACTGATACTGGGTTAACACTATTTATACTGATACTGGATTAACCCTATGTATACTGATACTGGGTTAACCCTATTTATACTGATACTGGGTTAACCCTGTTTATACTGATACTGGGTTAACACTATTTATACTGATACTGGGTTAACACTATTGATACTAAAACTGGGTTAACACTATTTATACTGATACTGGGTTAACACTATTGATACTAAAACTGGGTTAACACTATTTATAATGATACTGGGTTAACCCTATTTACACTGATACTGGTTTAACCCTATTCAAACTGATACTGGGTTAACCCTATTGATACTGATACTGTGTTAACACTATTTATACTGATACTGTGTTAACCCTATTTATACTGATACTGGGTTAACCCTATTTATACTGATACTGGGTTAACACTATTGATACTAAAACTGGGTTAACCCTGTTTATACTGATACTGGGTTAACCCTATTTATACTGATACTGGGTTAACACTATTTATACTGATACTGGGTTAACCCTATTGATACTGATACTGGGTTAACACTATTGATACTAAAACTGGGTTAACACTGTTTATACTGATACTGGGTTAACACTATTTATACTGATACTGGGTTAACCCTATTTATACTGATACTGGGCTAACCTTATTTATACTGATACTGGGTTAACACTGTTTATACTGATACTGGGTTAACACAATTTATACTGATACTGGGTTAACACTATTGATACTAAAACTGGGTTAACACTATTTATACTGATACTGGGTTAACACTATTTATACTGATACTGGGTTAACACTATTTATACTGATACTGGGTTAACCCTGTTTATACTGATACTGGGTTAACCTTATTTATACTGATACTGGGTTAACACTGTTTATACTGATACTGGGTTAACACAATTTATACTGATACTGGGTTAACACTATTGATACTAAAACTGGGTTAACACTATTTATACTGATACTGGGTTAACACTATTTATACTGATACTGGGTTAACACTATTTATACTGATACTGGGTTAACCCTGTTTATACTGATACTGGGTTAACCCTATTTATACTGATACTGGGTTAACTGTATTGGTACTGATACTGGGTTAACACTATTTATACTGATACTGGGTTAACCCTACTTATACTGATACTGGGTTAACACTATCTATACTGATACTGGATTAACACTATTTATACTGATACTGGGTTAACCCTATTTATACTGATACTGGGTTAACCCTGTTTATACTGATACCGGGTTAACTGTATTGGTACTGATACTGGGTTAACCCTATTTATACTGATACTGGGTTAACTGTATTGGTACTGATACTGGGTTAACACTATCTATACTGATACTGGGTTAACCCTGTTTATACTGATACTGGGTTAACCCTATTTATACTGATACTGGGTTAACTGTATTGGTACTGATACTGGGTTAACACTATTTATACTGATACTGGGTTAACCCTACTTATACTGATACTGGGTTAACACTATCTATACTGATACTGGATTAACACTATTTATACTGATACTGGGTTAACCCTATTTATACTGATACTGGGTTAACCCTGTTTATACTGATACCGGGTTAACTGTATTGGTACTGATACTGGGTTAACCCTATTTATACTGATACTAGGTTAACTGTATTGGTACTGATACTGGGTTAACACTATCTATACTGATACTGGGTTAACACTATTTATGCTGATACTGGGTTAACCCTATTCATACTGATACTGGGTTAACCCTGTTTATGCTGATACTGGGTTAACCCTGTTTATGCTGATACTGGGTTAACCCTGTTTATGCTGATACTGTGTTAACCCTATTTATACTGATACTGTGTTAACCCTGTTTATACTGATACCGGGTTAACTGTATTGGTACTGATACTGGGTTAACCCTATTTATACTGATACTGGGTTAACTGTATTGGTATTGATACTGGGTTAACACTATCTATACTGATACTGGGTTAACACTATTTATACTGATACTGGGTTAACCCTATTGATACTGATACTGGGTTAACCCTATTTATACTGATACTGGGTTAACACTATTTATACTGATACTGGGTTAACACTATTGATACTAAAACTGGGTTAACACTATTTATACTGATACTGGGTTAACCCTATTGGTACTGATACTGGGTTAACACTATCTATACTGATACTGGGTTAACCCTATTTATACTGATACTGGGTTAACCCTGTTTATACTGATACCGGGTTAACTGTATTGGTACTGATACTGGGTTAGCCCTGTTTATACTGATACTGGGTTAACCCCATTTATACTGATACTGGGTTAACACTATTTATACTGATACTGGGTTAACACTATTGATACTAAAACTGGGTTAACACTATTGATACTGATACTGGGTTAACCCTATTTATACTGATACTGGGTTAACACTATTTATACTGATACTGGGTTAACACTATTTATACTGATACTGGGTTAACCCTATTTATACTGATACTGGGTTAACACTATTTATACTGATACTGGGTTAACACTTTTTATACTGATACTGGGTTAACACTATTGATACTAAAACTGGGTTAACACTATTGATGCTGATACTGGGTTAACTATATTGGTACTGATACTGGGTTAACCCTATTTATACTGATACTGGGTTAACTGTATTGGTACTGATACTGATGCTGATACTGGGTTAACCCTATTTATACTGATACTGGGTTAACACTATTTATACTGATACTGGGTTAACCCTGTGTATACTGATACTGGGGTAACACAATTTATACTGATACTGGGTTAACCCTGTGTATACTGATACTGGGTTAACCCTGTGTATACTGATACTGGGTTAACACTATTTATACTGATACTGGGTTAACACTGTTTATACTGATACTGGGTTAACACTATTTATACTGATACTGGGTTAACCCTTTGTATACTGATACTGGGGTAACACTATTTATACTGATACTGGGTTAACCCTGTGTATACTGATACTGGGTTAACCCTGTGTATACTGATACTGGGTTAACACTATTTATACTGATACTGGGTTAACCCTGTGTATACTGATACTGGGGTAACACTATTTATACTGATACTGGGTTAACCCTGTGTATACTGATACTGGGTTAACACTATTTATACTGATACTGGGTTAACCCTGTTTATACTGATACTGGGTTAACACTATTTATACTGATACTGGGTTAACACTGTTGATACTGATACTGGGTTAACCCTATTGATACTGATACTGGGTTATCACTATTTATACTGATACTGGGTTAACCCTATTTATACTGATACTGGGTTAACCCTGTTTATACTGATACTGGGTTAACCCTGTTTATACTGATACTGGGTTAACCCTATTGATACTGTGTTAACCCTATTTATACTGATTCTGGGTTAACCCTATTTATACTGATACTGGGTTAACACTATTTATACTGATACTGTGTTAACACTATTGATGCTGATACTATGTTAACCCTATTGATTCTGGGTTAACCCTATTTATACTGATACTGGGTTAACACTATTTATACTGATACTGGGTTAACACTATTTATACTGATACTGGGTCAACACTATTTATACTGATACTGGGTTAACACTATTGCTGCGATGCATAGGGTGTTTGCCTTTTACGCCAGCGACCTGGGTTCACTGCCCTGCCCCACTGTTTGCTACAATATTAATAGCATAGGCTGCCCGACATACGTTGAACAAAGAGACACAGTAATATGAGGGAAAGTATTTTAGAATAATATCAGTATGTGTTGATTTAGAGGTGTCTTCTGGGCTCAGAGTTGGGAGATAACCAGTCCCTGTCTCAGAGTTGGGAGATAACCAGTCCCTGTCTCAGAGTTGGGAGATAACCAGTCCCAGTCTCAGAGTTGGGAGATAACCATTCCCAGTCTCAGAGTTGGGAGATAACCAGTCCTAGTTTAAATCACTATGAGAACTATTTCATTATTTATCCAGAGCAGCAAGGGAACCTAGAGACTCAACCTTTGTAGAATCACAATAACTTTTATTCACCAAGCACATTTGCACGTAGGATCTTAATTTGAGTCAGTTTACTACAGCAGGAAAATATTCCTGCAGCAACAGGAAATGTGAATCATTATGTGAATTATAATTAATGGACATTATTGGAGGGGTTGATACATTTTTCATGAGGAAAACTCAAGTCTGACATTTCTAAGTGAAAATTACAAACTTCAGAAGCCTTTTTAAACCTCAAATACACATTTATATGTTATAAACATATATTATAAGTTTATATGGTACTGCTAGTGATAGACAACATTTAGAGAGAGAATACAGGCAGAAGAGTTTACTCAAAGTTTCCGTACAACATTATACACAACTAGGTAGAGTGAGCATATAGCTACAGTTGAAGTCGGAAGTTTACATACACCTTAGCCAAATACATTAAAACTCAGTTTTTCACAGTTCCTGACACCGAATCCTAGTAGAAATTCCCTGTCTTAGGTCAGTTAGGATCACCACTTTATTTTAAGAATGGGAAATGTCAGAATAATAGTAGAGAGAATGATTTATTTCAGCTTTTATTTCTTTCATCACATTCCCAGTGGGTCAGAAGTTTACATACACTCAAATAGTATTTGGTAGCATTGCCTTTAAATTGTTTAACTTGGGTCAAACGTTTTGGGTAGCCTTCCACAAGCTTCCCACAATAAGTTGGGTGAAATTTGGCCCATTCCTCCTGACAGAGCTGGTGTAACAAGAGTCAAGTTTGTAGACCTGCTAGCAAACGTTTTTTCAGCTCTTCCCACAAATGTTCTATAGGATTGAGGTCAGGGCTTTGTGATGGCCACTCCAATACCTTGACTTTGTTGTCCTTAAGCCATTTTGACACAACTTTGGAAGTATGCTTGGGGTCATTGTCCATTTGGAAGACACATTTGCGACAAAGCTTTAAGTTCCTGACTGATGTCTTGAGATGTTGCTTCAATATATCCACATAATTTTCTTTCCTCATGATGCCATCTATTTTGTGAAGTGCACCAGCCCTTCCTGCAGCAAAGCACCCCCACAACATGATGCTGCCACCCCTGTGCTTCACGGTTGGGATGGGGTTCTTCGGCTTGCAAGGCTCCCCCTTTTTCCTCCAAACATAATGATGGTCATTATGGCCAAACAGTTCTATTTTTGTTTCATCATTTCTCCAAAAAGTCCGATCTTTGTCTCCATGTGAAGTTGCAAACCGTAGTCTGACTTTTTTATGGCGGTTTTGGAGCAGAGGCTTATTCCTTGCTGAGCGGCCATTCAGGTTATGTCGATTTAGGACTCGTTTTACTGTGGATATAGATACGTTTGTACCTGTTTCCTCCAGCATCTTCACAAGGTCCTTTGCTGTTGTTCTGGGATTGATTTGCACTTTTCGCACCAAAGTATGTTCATCTCTAGGAGAAAAAAGGCCTTTCCTTCCTGAGAGGTATGACGGCTGCGTGGTCCTATGGTGTTTATACTTGTGTACTATTGTTTGTACAGATGAACATGGTACCTTCAGGCGTTTGGAAATTGTTCCCAAGGATGAACCAGACTTGTGGAGCTCTACAATTTTTTTTCTGAGGTCTTGGCTGATTTCTTTTGATTTTCCCATGATGTCAAGCAAAGAGGCACTGAGTTTGAAGGTAGGCCTTGAAATACATCCACAGGTACACCTCCTATTGACTCAAATGATGTCAATTAGCCTATCTGAAGATTCTAAAGCTATGACATCATTTTCTGGAACGTTCCAAGATGTTTAAAGTCACAGTCAACTTAGTGTATGTGAACTTCTGACCCACTGGAATTGTGATACAGTGAATTATAAGTGAAATAATCTGTCTGTAAACAATTGTTGGAAAAATGACTTGTGTCATGCACAAAGTAGATGTCCTGACCGACTTGCCAAAACTATAGTTTGCTCACAAGAAATTTGTGGAGTGGTTGAAAAACGAGTTTTAATGACTCCAACCTAAGTGTATGTAAACTTCCGACATCAACTATATAAGAGAATGAACAGTGGATATACATATATATAGTACAGTGGCTATACAGTTGACATACAGTACAGTGGATATACAGTTGATATACAGTACAGTGGCTATACAGTTGACATACAGTACAGTGGATATACAGTTGATATACAGTACAGTGGATATACAGTTGATATACAGTACAGTGGATATACAGTACAGTGGCTATACAGTTGATATACAGTAGAGTGGATATACAGTACAGTGGCTATACAGTTGATATACAGTACAGTGGATATACAGTTGATATACAGTACAGTGGCTATACAGTTGATATACAGTACAGTGACTACACAGTGGATATACAGTTGATTTACAGTACAGTTGATATACAGTACAGTGGATATACAGTTTCATGTCCCAAGATGGCATAGCAGTCAGACGTCCTTTGTCCTCGTCTTGTCGTGTCCCGTATATATATATATATTTACATCTTTCTTCGCATATATTTTATATATTTTATATTCCAAAAACTCAACTTCAAAACTCTCCTGCAACCCGCCTCACCAATTATTTTAAAAAAGTATTATTGACCTCTAATCTGAAATTCACAATAGAAGCTAACCAGAAGCTAACCAGAAGCTAACCAGAAGCTAACCAGAAGCTAGCCAGAAGCTAGCCAGAAGCTGACCAGAACCTAGCCAGAAGCTAGCCAGTTTACTGGCTAACGTTAGTATTCAGCTAACCACGGTTTGTGGTCATCAGCTATCCTTTAGCTCGAAAAGCTATCGCCAGTTTTGTACAACGCGACTCAGACCAGAACATACCGGACCTATTTTTCTCTCCATATCCCCGGATTTCATCCGCAAGCTCTGGACATTTACACCTGGATCTCGCAGCTAGCTAGCTGCTATCCGTGTGACTATTGGCTTACATCGATCCCCGAGCAAACATTAATTATTACGGAGCTAGCCAGCTGAAGAGTTCCATCAGCCACTCCTGGCCTACAATCACCTATCCGGACCCGTTTTACTGCCAATGCGGAACCCCACCGGGCCTTCACGACTGGACTACCGACGTTATCTGCCCGAGGGAGTTATCCAACTGGCCCCTCCGTCGCGACGTTACCTGAATGCCCATCTGTGGCCCGCTAATCGTTAGCTGCCTTATCGGCCGCTATCTGAATAAGTCTATCGGACAATTTTTCTTGGGTCACTATAACTATATCTATTTTGCCAATTGGATTGATCCCCTTTACCACACGGAACCCCACTAAAGTACCGTCGGAAACGCACGAGGTGGCTAAAATCAGACTTCCATCCTATGCTAGCTAGCTACCGATGGCCCGGCTAGCTGTCTGAATCGCCGTGACCCCAACCAACCTCACTACTCACTGGACCCTTATGATCACTCGACTAAGCATGCCTCTCCTTAATGTCAATATGCCTTGTCCATTGCTGTTCTGTTTAGTGTTTATTGGCTTATTTCACTGTAGAGCCTCTAGCTCTGCTCATTATACCTTATCCAACCTTTCAGTTCCACCACTCACACATGCAATGACATCACCTGGTTTCAATGATGTTTCTAGAGACAATATCTCTCTCATCATCACTCAATTCCTAGGTTTACCTCCACTGTATTCACATTCTACCATACCTTTGTCTGTACATTATACCTTGAAGATATTTTATCGCCCCCAGAAACCTCCTTTTACTCTCTGTTCCGGACGTTCTAGACGACTAATTCTCATAGCTTTTAGCCGTACCCTTATCCTACTCCTCCTCGGTTCCTCTGGTGATGTAGAGGTGAATCCAGGCCCTGCAGTGCCTAGCTCCACTCCTAATCCCCAGGCGCTCTCTTTTGATGACTTCTGTAACCGTAATAGCCTTGGTTTCATGCATGTTAACATTAGAAGCCTCCTCCCTAAGTTTGTTTTGTTCACTGCTTTAGCACACTCTGCCAACCCAGATGCTCTAGCCGTGTCTGAATCCTGGCTTAGGAAGACCACCAAAACTTCTGAAATCTCCATTCCTAACTACAACATTTTCAGACAAGATAGAACGGCCAAAGGGGGCGGTGTTGCAATCTACTGTAGAGATAGCCTGCAGAGTTCTGTCCTACTATCCAGGTCTGTACCCAAGCAATTTGAAATTCTACTATTAAAAATCCACCTCTCTAAAAACAAGTCTCTCACTGTTGCCGCCTGCTATAGACCACCCTCTGCCCCCAGCTGTGCTCTGGACACCATATGTGAACTGATTGCCCCCCATCTATGTCAGAGCTAGTGCTGCTAGGCGACCTAAACTGGGACATGCTTAACACCCCGGCCATCCTACAATCTAAGCTTGATGCCCTCAATCTCACACAAATTATCAATGAACCTACCAGGTACCACCCCAAAGCCGTAAACACGGGCACCCTCATAGATATCATCCTAACCAACTTGCCCTCTAAATACACCTCTGCTGTTTTCAACTAAGATCTCAGCGATCACTGCCTCATTGTCTGCATCCGTAATGGGTCAGCGGTCAAACGACCTCCACTCATCACTGTCAAACGCTCCCTGAAACACTTCAGCAAGCAGGCCTTTCTAATCAACCTGGCCGGGGTATCCTGGAAGGACATTGATCTCATCCCGTCAGTAGAGGATGCCTGGTTATTTTATTTTTAAATGCCTTCCTCACCATCTTAAATAAGCATGCCCCATTAAAAAAATGTAGAACCAGGAACAGATATAGACTGCCCTTAACCAACCAATATACACAGGCAGTTAGAAAAGCCAAGGCTAACTTTTTCAAGCAGAAATTTGCTTCCTGCAACACAAACTCATAAAAGTTCTGGGACACTGTAAAGTCCATGGAGAATAAGGAGAACACCTTGGAGAACACCTCCTCCCAGCTGCCCACTGCACTGAGGACAGGAAACACTGTCACCACCGATAAATCCACTATAATTGAGAATTTCAATAAGCATTTTTCTACGGCTGGCCATGCTTTCCACCTGGCTACCCCTACCCCGGTCAACAGCACTACACCCCCCACAGCAACTCGCCCAAGCCTTCCCCATTTCTCCGTCTCCCAAATCCAGTCAGCTGTTGTTCTGAAAGAGCTGCAAAATCTGGACCCCTACAAATCAGCCGGGCTAGACAATCTGGACACTTTCTTTCTAAAATGATCTGCCGAAATTGTTGCAACCCCTATTACTAGCCTGTTCAACCTCTCTTTTGTGTCGTCTGAGATTCCCTAAAGATTGGAAAGCAGCTGCAGTCATCCCCCTCTTCAAAGGGGGGGACACTCTTGACCCAATCTGCTACAGACCTATATCTATCCTACCCTACCTTTCTAAGGTCTTCGAAAGCCAAGTCAATAAACAGATTACCGACCATTTCGAATCCCACCATACCTTCTCCGCTATGCAATCTGGTTTCAGAGCTGGTCATGGGCGCACCTCAGCCACGCTCAAGGTCCTAAACGATATCCTAACTGCCATCGATAAGAAGCAATACTGTGCAGCCGTATTCATTGACCTGGCCAAGGCTTTCGACTCTGTCAATCACCACATCCTCATCGGCAGACTCGATAGCCTTGGTTTCTCAAATGATTGCCTCGCCTGGTTCACCAACTACTTCTCTGATAGAGTTCAGTGTGTCAAATCGGAGGGCCTGTTGTACGGGCCTCTGGCAGTCTCTATGGGGGTGCCACAGGGTTCAATTCTTGGACCGACTCTCTTCTCTGTATATATCAATGATGTCACTCTTGCTGCTGGTGAGTCTCTGATCCACCTCTACCTCGACTTCGGCGATGTCATTTACAAAATAGCCTCCAATACCCTACTCAATAAATTGGATGCAGTCTATCACAGTGCCATCTGTTTTGTCACCAAAGCCCCATATACTACCCACCACTGCGACCTGTACGCTCTCATTGGCTGGCCCTCGCTTCATACTCATCGCCAAACCCACTGGCTCCAGGTCATCTACAAGACCCTGCTAGGTAAAGTCACCCCTTATCTCAGCTCGCTAGTCACCATAGCAGCACTCACCTGTAACACGCGCTCCAGCAGGTATATCTCTCTGGTCACCCCCAAAACCAATTCTTCCTTTGGCCTCTCCTTCCAGTTCTCTGCTGCCAATGACTGGAACGAACTACAAAAATCTCTGAAACTGGAAACACTTTTCTCCCTCACTATCTTTAAGCACCAGCTGTCAGAGCAGCTCACAGATTACTGCACCTGTACATAGCCCATCTATAATTTAGCCCACACAACTACCTCTCCCCCTACTGTATTTATTTATTTATTTTGCTCCTTTGCACCCCATTATTTCTATCTTTACTTTGCACATTCTTCCACTGCAAATCTATCATTCCAGTGTTTTACTTGCTATATTGTATTTACCTCGCCACCATGGCCTTTTTTGCCTTTACCTCCCTTATCTCACGTCATTTGCTCACATTGTATATAGACTTATTTTTCTACTGTATTATTGACTGTATGTTTGTTTTCCTCCATGTGTAACTCTGTGTTGTTGTATGTGTCGAACTGCTTTGCTTTATCTTGGCCAGGTCGCAGTTGTAAATGAGAACTTGTTCTCAACTTGCCTACCTGGTTAAATAAAGGTGAAATAAATACATAAATGCAAATATACAGTACAGTGGACATACAGTTGATATATACAGTAGTTGCCCACATTTACAGTATCAGTATAAATATATCTATGAGAGATTAACAGAGAGTTAATGCATTATAGTTCAGTTACTTAGTGTACAGTTCAGAGATGGCTTGATGTGGTGTGCAGCGTAAAGTGCATAGTCCTTTAGTCTCTATGGACCAGTTGGAGAGGGCCACAGCATAGTCCTTTAGTCTCTATGGACCAGTTGGAGAGGGCCACAGCATGGGGAAAGAAACTGCTCAGATAAGGGGTCTATAACATCCCAGAGGTTTACAGCAGCTAACAGTTGCAACGTTATTGATAATAACTCAAACTGCCTTATTCAGATAAAGACATCATCTCTATACAGATGTAGGATCTAAATTTGACCACCATGTTGCAGGAAAACAAAACGTGAGGTGCGTTTGAGTGTTTTTTAGCTTTATAAAATGTTTCTAAAGATGATAAATTCCACTTTTCCATTTTAAAATGTTTAATTATAATCCACATAATTATTAAAAGGTCCTGTTGCTGCAGGATTATTTTCCTGATGTAGCAAACTGGCTCAAATTAAGATCCAACATCTGTAGCAACATCGCTCTCTCTAATGTATATATGGCTATATCAGGATTCACTTTTGACCATTTGACATATTTTATTTACTGTTGTTTACCTTGGTTGAATGAGTTGCCTGTGAAAGCTACTTCATCTACAAGAAAACAGGCAGCTGCAACAGTGACTGTCAGAAGTGATGTGATTTCCTCATATGAATGTGAAAGGAAGTGTGTAGCACATGTCTCGGTAACATTAGATGACGGATAGATGCGTTGGTATGTAGGAAATACAGGCAGACTCTCGTACTGTAGGTCTAGGCTATCTACAAACTATTATAAGGTTAGGTCGACGTCAGGCATTCAATAGTCAGAGTAGGTTTGAGCTATGATCACTCTTGTTGACAAACCTGATGGTCTCTGTTGGAAATGTTGCAGAAAATATCAGGCCTCGGCCTAGGTCTGTCCTGCTACTGGTAGGACTAGGTCTGTCCTGCTACTGGTAGGACTAGGTCTGTCCTGCTACTGGTAGGACTAGGTCTGTCCTGCTACTGGTAGGACTAGGTCTGTCCTGCTACTGGTAGGCCTAGGTCTGTCCTGCTACTGATAGGACTAGGTCTGTCCTGCTACTGGTAGGCCTAGGTCTGTCCTGCTACTGGTAGGTCTAGGTCTGTCCTGCTACTGGTAGGACTAGGTCTGTCCTGCTACTGGTAGGACTAGGTCTGTCCTGCTACTGATAGGACTAGGTCTGTCCTGCTACTGGTAGGACTAGGTCTGTCCTGCTACTGGTAGGACTATAACATTATGTGAACTGACCTGAACAGGTTTAGACTGGTCATCTATGATATGTAGGTTATATACAGTACGTTCTCTGTCCTGCTACTGGTAGGCCTATAACGTTATGTGTACTGACCTGAACAGGTTTAGGCTGGTCATCTATGATATGTAGGTTATATACAGTACATTCTCTGTCCTGCTACTGGTAGGACTATAACATTATGTGAACTGATCTGAACAGGTTTAGGCTGGTCATCTATGATATGTAGGCTATAGCTGAGGTATAGACCTTGATCTGCATATCACTAACAAACTGCTATTATACATTATAACCTAGTCTACTTTACATAATATAACATCTACATATCACTAACAACCCACTATTATACATTATAACCTAGTCCACTTTACATAATATAACATCTATATATCACTAACAACCCAGTACTATACATTATAACCTAGTCTACTTTACATAATATAACATCTAC